>NW_027397468.1:0-28171 GCF_003265705.2 Callorhinus ursinus | reverse complement strand
GAAGGAAGGAAGGAAGGAAGGAAGGAAGGAAGGAAGGAAGGAAGGAAAAAAAAAAGATCCCAGAGTCTAAGGAGGAATCAGATAAACAGACTGGATAGAAAATTATACTTGCCATGTCCAAGGCCAATTATACAGCATGATAATCATTGAAGTCCTATGAAGATGTTGCAGCAGAGCCCTTTTGTGATTTCTTTCCACCCCACTCACAGAGATGTACCTTTGCACTCCTACTTGACATAACTGATTGAACCAAATTGGAGCCAATGGATTGTCCTCAACAGGAGTTTGGAATTTGGAGATAGGAGCCAACCTCTGCTATATGCCTGAATGAGGGAGTGATGAGAAACTAAGCTGGAAGCAGCCATAGTTGGCCTTATTCACATGCACAAAAGTGAAGGGTATGCACAGATGATAGAGAGGCACAGAGGAGAGATGATTCAGCCCTGAAAAAACAGAATAACCCAGCTCCAGATGTTCTCTGAGGTCTGGACTCTAGTCTCCTACATCCCGTGTTCCTGCATGCCCCTGTGGTATTCCTACAGATCCTTTTAAAACTTTACTTACAGTGCTTACACTAGCCTGAGTGAGGTGGAGTAAGTAATAACCAAAATGCCTGGTTTAGATCACCGTGTCCTGTTATGACAAATGTGCTCTCCTCCCGAAACATGAGTCAGAACACAAGAAAGTCTTGTGATATGTACCCTGTACATGGAAAATTAATTTCACCCACATCACCTGGGAGCAAATAAAATCAAAAGACAATGGACTGCACAGCTAGAGACTTTAGAGACCTGGGGAAAAAACTGAAGAACACAGAGCAAATGATTATATTTTAATCTTCTTCTTCTTTCTAAAGATCATAACTTTTAGAAGAAAGAAACATGGGGACACTGGGGTGACTCAGCCGGTAGAGTGTCCAACTCTTGGTTTCAGCTCAGGTTATGATCTCAGGGTTGTGAGATCGAGCCCCACATTGCACTCCTCACTCAGCATGGAGTCTGCTTAGGATTCTCTCTCTCTCCCTCTGCCTCTGCCCCTCCCCCTGCTTGTGCTCGCTCTCTCTCAATAAATAAATAAAACGAAAAAAAAATGAAAGAAAGAAAGAAGGAAAGGAATATGCAGCATCAAGAAAGGAGAAGCTAACACTAGAGTCAGTCTCCTGACTTGGGGCTTTGCCCAAGAGAATTGTTGAATCATGGCAAAGGGTAGAGGGGATTTTATAAGGAGAGGGAAGAATGTGAGATGGTAGTCTTAAAAACAGGATCGAAGATGATGATCTGCAGTATTGTCAAAGAAGGTGAAAACCTCATCAAAACGACGCAAGTGGAAACTACAAAGTCACCAGACTTGACACAGACAGGATCCTCAGATTCAAATAATAGGTAAGGAAATTAAGATAAAAATATATCATCATTCCAGAAAAATGACACTGTCAGGGAATTCATGTAAGCCCCCCCTCCCTATTTCCTCTTTCCATCCATGAAAACCGGGACAGGATTGAGAAATCTCACAACAGTGAGCTCACACTTTAGGTCATGATCTAGTGATGGCCTGTTTCTTCTCATATGAGAAGCTTAAGGGGGACAATGGACCAACTGGTCTCTGTCCCCAATCCTATTATTGGAGTAGTACTCTGCTGATATGATTACAAAAAGAGGGATTTTTTTAAAAAGATTTATTTATTTATTTATTTGAAACAGAGAGAGTGCATGTACGTGCAAGTGGGGGGAGGGGCAGAGGGAGAGGAAGAGAATCCTAAGCAGACTCCCCACTCAGTGAGGAGCCCGATGGGGGGCTCAATCCCATGACCCATGAGATCATGCATACCTGAGCTGAAATCAAGAGTCGGACACACTCAACCGACTAAGCTACCCAGGTGCCCCTAGAGGGATGTTTCTCTGATACTCCAAATCGAAGAGAACTCTTTGTAATGAACCATATTCCATATTTGGAAACACTTGATATTCTAAAAAAAATAGAAATAATAAGCGTTTTCAGTGGGGTAAACTGAGACTCCAAACTTCAGCAGCACCAAGAAGCCAGCATCACTCAACTCTGGTTGGACATGAGGATTAAGAATGTTCCTTCAAGAATTACCCAACCCCAAATCCAGAACTTGGGTGATCCAAGCTCTTTCATTCATGAGCAACAAAAGCAGAACATCAAAACATTCTCGTAGGAAACCTGATCTCTGAAAACATTTGAGCAAACAGGAAAAAAGTTTAAGACCATAATGAGCTATTTCCATGGCATCTTCAAAAGGGGAACAAAATACATTTGAATCTCACTATGGAACAATTTGAATCAGTATTGGATGTGGTTAATAACAGAACTTACTAAAAAAATAACAGAACTTATTTTGCAGAAAATCAATTAGCAAAATGGAAAACATGTTTGAGATACATACAGATGTCAAAGAAATTAACACAGTGGGAAAAATGTGAACAAATGTTTCTTACACCTACATTCTGCCTGGCTCTTCTGGATGATGGGATTACAAAAATGAAGAAGCCATTCACACCTGCCCTCAAGATGATCACAGCCCAGTTAGGGAGGTAAAAAAAAAAAAATTAAATAGATAGTAATCTAGATATTACTAACTGATACCAACTTACTCCCCCAGAAGTGCAAAAATATAGTTTTTCTCATAGTATCCACAGATGCTATACAAAAAAAAAAAAAAAAGAAAAGAAAAAGAAGATGCCAAAAATATTCTAGTGCACTTAATAAAGAAGAAATTTTATAGATTTTATTCCCAGGACAGACATAAATACAACCCAAAAATCTAGAAACTAAGCATCAGCCTCCTAAATTACAAGAAGATAAAGAATGCTTCAACAGTCTATTGTGGCAGAAAAGGTAAAATCTATGAAATTGTATATCACAATCTATGCAATATAAACACAACTGTACACAGAAAGATAGGTACCATCAACGTTTTTGCCATTTCTAATATTATGGTCCCATTAGGAGATAGGAGTAGTAAATGAACTATTAAAAAAATAGAAAACCACAGAAATAGTACAACGCAAATAAAAAGGACAGCAGCAAATCTCTTCAAGAGAAAAAGAAACAGTATTTTTAAAATTATAAAGCGCTTCTCTTTTCATATCCTGGTTGCATAAGTAAGCCTTTACCTGGTTGAAGGAATTTTATTAATAACACATACTATTAAAAGAAGAAAGAAAGAAAAGAAAAGAAAAAGGTTTGGGAACAAAAGGACATCTTGAAAGTAAACAAAATATGGAATTGCTGTAATAAAAAATTCAATAGAATTACAGTTCTGGATAAGAAAGACTAAGTACAGTCCACACTGTCTCTTCCACTGACTGCAGCTATAAAACCTGACAATACATGGAGCAGTTACTCAAGAAATCTGAAAAGTAAACAGCAGGCAACTGGGGAAGAAGACCAGAATTCAAAGTGCCACCAAACTGGTGGTAAATTTATCTTTTGATCCCCTCTGACCTTTCATCAGCCTAGTGCGGGGGCGGGGACCTGAGATCCAAAACTGGGCACCAGGGTATAGAAAGAGCTGCAGGGGAGGCCCTTTAGTTCAGCTCACTAAGCAGAAAAGGAAATTCCTAATATGCTCAGAGAAAGTGTGGAAATCCTGTGGGATTGATTTTCTTCTTTTTTCCTCCATTTACTGGTGTCCCAGCCTTAAGCAATCTCTTTGTGGTGGCCACAGGAGCCTATAGAGACCAAAACTCCTGAGAGAGGGGAGCCCTGTTTTGCAAGCCATGGAGTTCTGGTCCCAAGAAAATGGATCAAACTCTTATTAATTTTTTTTCCTCCCTCAGCCCTCCTGCTGCTTGTCTCTGGAAGCAGCAGTTGAAGACACAGGGTAGGGTAACTGAAGCCCCAGCATTCTGGCCTAAGGATTAAAAGGGAAGCCTCAGGGGTGCCTGGGTGGCACAGTCAGTTGAGGGTCTGAATCTTGGTTTTGGCTCAGGTCATGATTTCAGGTCATGAGATTGAGTCCCTCATCAGGCTCTGCACTCAGCACAGAGTCTGCTTGGGTTTGTCTCTCCCTCTGCCCTCCCCCCACTCTCTCACTGTTTCTCTCTTGCATTCAAATAAATAAATCTTTTCTTTTTTAAGATTTCATTTGTCAGAGAGAGAAAGCACAAGCAAGGGGAGTGGCAGGCAGAAGGAGAAGCAGTCTCCTCACTGAGCAGGGAGCCTGATGTGGGACTCAATCCCAGGACCCTGGGATCATGACCTGAGCCAAAAGCAGATGCTTAACTAACTGAGCCACCCAGGCGTCCCTAAATAAATCTTTTTATACATACATACATACATACATACATACATACATACATACATAAATGGGAAGCCCCATGGAACTGGAAAGTAACAGGCAAGAAATTGCAGAAAGGGAAGAGCTAAGGTAAGAGACACCCATACAGTTTATTAAATTGATTCCTGGGCTCACCCCAAAACTGTTCATGTGTGGATCAGATTTTAATCAACCTACACAAAAATTTGAGAATGGGACCTACAAACATCATTGCCCAGCTCTCAAACTGACCACGTGGCAGACACGTGCAATAGCACCAAATAACACTGAAAAAGCTTGAAAACTGAATTAAAGTTGAAACCAGAGCACAGTGAAGATGGCAGGGATGTGCAGCCTGAACCTAAACAGGTTGTCTAACTGTTAAAACAAAAATAACATTCTCCATAGGATTTTTTTAAAGATCCAGAGCCTCACAACATATTCAAGCTGTCCAGGATAAAATCCAAAATTATTCAACATACAAAGAACCAGAAAAATACCAGTTCTCAGGGGGCAAAAGTTAGTACATGCAAACCAAGATAAAACAGATGTTAAAATTATGTGACAAAAAATTTGAAGCATCCATTATAAAAATGTTCCAGCAACCAATGCAAACATTCATGAAACAAATGAAAAAAAAGAGAAAGTCACGACAAGAAACAGAAGACATAAAGAATCAAGTGGTAATGTTAGAATTGAAAAATTCAATCACTGCAATTAAAAAAAAAACTCACTGAAAAGTCTCTATATCAGAATGGAGATGACAGAAGAAAGAAAAAATAAATAAACTCAAAGATAGAACAATAAAAATTATTCAGTGTGAACAACAGGGAGATAATAGATTGAAAAAAAATTCACAGAGCCTCAGGGTTATGTAGGATTAATTTAACAACGTGTTGGAGTTCCAGGAGAGAAGAAATAATGTATACCTGAAAAAAATATCTGAAGAAATAATGGCTAAAGACTTCCTATTTGGCAACAGACATAAACCTACAGACATGAGAAGTTCAACAAATCCCAAATAGGACAAACCCAGAGAAATCCATGCTGAACATATGATCAAACTACTGAGAACTAAAGCAACAGAACCTTGACAGCCACAGACAAGCAATACATTACTTACAGGGAACAATGATTCCAATGACTATGGAAATCATAATCCTAAAAGAAATTAGAAAATATGGCTTGAACAAAAATGAAAACAGAGCATACCAAAGTTTGTGGAATATACTGTATTTGTAGATAAATTTTAGCATTCAATACTTACATTAGAAAAAAAAGCATGGTAACTATCACTTTATTGCATCCCATCACCAAATTTACACTCCATTGTGTATTCTGTGATAAAAGAATTAATTTAAGCATTTTTCCTTTAAAGTGAACATGATGTTCAACTTCCTCAGTAGAGGACACTGGAGGGACAGTGCAGGAGGATGGGACTCTCCCGAGATTTTCAGCTGCTGTGCAGGGGAGGGAAGGAGATGAGGATATAAGTGTGTGTACATCCAGTGGACCTCTGTCGCAGTCACAGGCCCAGAACGTGTGTTCACTTGGTGACCTATTGCTCTCAGTCTGACAGTAATATTTCCACTGTCCTACTGACATAGAAATTAATGTCCTGTAGATTTCATTCCCTCACTCACACTTGAAGGCCTGTCAGCAGCTGGGGCTGTCTACCTGTACCGATATCTGAAGGCCTCCCACCTACAGAGCACCTGAAGGCTTCCTGTCCCTGTAAGTACCCAAATGCCTACTGCAGATGCTCTGTGGCCCACCTACACTCCAGAAGATTGCCACTGAGCCAGCTCCCTCTGTAGGTCCCACCTAGCTCATCTTTGCCCTGAAAAGTTCCTACTGCCACTTCATATTCATGCCAGTAGTTGATGATTCTCTAGGCATAAAGAGGGATTTCTTTAACTTATAAAGACCACCTACAAAAAAAATCTACAGAGGGGCACCTGGGTGGCTCAGTTGGTTAAGCGACTGCCTTCGGCTCAGGTCATGATCCTGGAGTCCTGGAATCTAGTCCCACATCAGGCTCCCTGCTCGGCAGGGAGTCTGCTTCTCCCTCTGACCCTACCCCCTCTCATGTGCTCTCTCTCTCAAATAAATAAATTAAATCTTTAAAGAAAATCTACAGATAACATCATACTTAATGGTGAGGAACTAGATACTTTCCCATTAAGATAAGGAATAGGAAAAAATGTCCCCTCTCACTACTTCTATTCAACATCACACTGAAAGTCCTAGCTAATGCAATAACACAAGAAAAGGAATTTAAAAGGATACACTGAAAAGGGAGAAATAAAACTGTCTTTGTTTGCAGATCACATGACTGTCTATGTAGAAAATCTCAAAGAATCAACAAAAAACTCCTGGAACCAATAAGTGATTATAGCAAGTTTGCAGATACGAGATTAATGCACACAGTCTATTGCTTTCTACATAACGGCAATGAAAAATTGCAATTTAAAATTAAAAATACAATGCCATACACTGATCTATGCACTAGCCTGATCATATTTGATCATATTTTGTTTTTTTGTTTTGTTTTGTTCTGTTTTTGTTTGTTTTTATCTTTTTCTTTTCTTTTTTTCTCTTTCTTTTTTTCTTTCTTTCCCTCTCTTTTCCCCTGGTTTCAGGTCTTTTCTGATTTCTTTAGAGTATATTTGCTGTGGACATTGTTAACCTGTTAGCATTTTGTTCTCTCATTCATTTATTCTCCTCTGGACAAATGACAAGAAGAAAAAAAAACACCTCAGCAAAAAGAAAAAGAGGTAGTACCATCTGCCAGGGACCTAATCAATACAGACATTAATACGATGTCAGACCTAGAGTTCAGAATCATGATCTTAAAGATAATAGCTGGGCTTGAAAAAAGTACGGAAGTTATTAGAGAAACCCTTTCTGGAGAAATAAAAGAACTAAAATCTAACCAAATCGAAGTCAAAAAGGCTATTAATGAAGTGCAATCAAAAATGGGGGCACTAGAGACTATGGACTCTGAAAAACAAACTGAGGGTTCTGGGGGGGTGGGGGGATGGGTTAGCCTGGTGATGGGTATTAAAGAGGATACATTCTGCGTGGACCACTGGGTGTTATGCACAAACAATGAATCATGGAACACTACATCAAAAACTAATGATGTAATGTATGATGATTAATATAAAAATAAAAATTTATTAAAAACAAACAAACAAACAAAATTGTTTAAAAAAAGATTAAAAAAAATGGGGGCACTAACTGCTAGGATAAATGAGGCAGAAGAGAGAATCAGCGACACAGAAGACCAAATGATGGAAAATAAAGAGGCTGAGAAAAAGAGAGAGAAACAACTACAGGAACACGAGGGCAGAATTTGAGAGATAAGCGATACGATAAGACGAAACAACATTAGAATAATTGGGATCCCAGAAGAAGAAGAAAGAGAGAGAGGGGCAGAAGGTATATTGGAGCAAAGAATAGCAGAGAACTTCCCTAATGTGAGGAAGGAAACAGGCATCAAAATCCAGGAGGCACAGAGAAGCCCTCTCAAAATCAATAAAAATAGGTCAACACCCTGACATCTAATAGTAAAACTTATGAGTCTCAGAGACAAAGAGAAAATCCTGAAAGCAGCTGGGGAGAAGAGATATGTAACCTAAAATGGTAGAAACATTAGAATGGCAACAAACCTATCCACAGAGACCTGGCAGGCCAGAAAGGACTGGCATGATATCTTCAGAGCACTAAACGAGAAAAATATGCAGCCAAGAATACTATATCCAGCTAGGCTGTCATTGAAAATAGAAGGAGAGATAAAACGCTTCCAGGACAAACAAAAACTAAAGGAATTTGGAAACACGAAACCAGCCCCCCAAGAAATATTGAAAGGGGTCCTCTAAGCAAAGAGAGAGCCTAAAAGTAGCATAGACCAGAAAGGAACACAGACAATATCCAGTAACAGTCACCTTACAGGCAATACAATGGCACTAAATTCATACCTTTCAATAGTTACCCTGAATGTAAATGGGCTAAATGCCCCAATCAAAAGACACAGGCTATCAGAATGGATTAAAAAACAAGACCCATCGATATGCTGTCTGCAAGAGACTCATTTGAGACCCAAAAACACCCCCACCTTGAAAGTGAGCGGGTGGAAAACAATTTACCATGCTAATGGACACCAAAAGAAAGCTGGGGTGGCAATCCTTATATCAGACAAATTAGATTTTAAAACAAAGACTGTAATAAGAGATGAGGAAGGACACTATATCCTACTTTAGGGTCTATCCAACCAGAAGATCTAAACCTTGTAAATATCTATGCCCCTAACATGGGAGCAGCCAATGATATAAGGCAATTAATAACAAAAGCAAAGAAACACATTGACAACAATATAATAATAGTGGGGGACTTTAACAGCCCCCTGACTGAAATGAACAGATCATCTAAACAAAAGATCAACAAGGAAATAAAGACTTTAAAGGACACACTGGACCAAATGGACTTCACAGACATATTCAGAACATTCTATCCCAAAGCAATGGAATACACATTCGTCTGTAGTGCCCATGGAACATTCTCCAGAATAGATCACATCCTAGGTCACAAATCAGATCTCAACCGGTACCAAAAGATTGGAATTATTCCCTGCATATTTTCAGACCACAATGCTTTGAAACTAGAACTCAATCACAAGAGGAAAGTCGGAAAGAACTCAAATACATGGAGGCTAAAGAGCATCCTACTAAAGAATGAATGGGTCAACCAGGAAATTAAAGAAGAATTAAAAAAATTCATGGAAACCAATGAAAATGAAAACACAACGGTTCAAAATCTTTGGGATACAGCAAAGGCAGTCCTGAGAGGAAAGTATATAGCAATACATGCCTTTCTCAAGAAAAAAGAAAGGTCTCAAATACACAACCTAACCCTACACCTAAGGGAGCTGGAGAAAGAACAGCAAATAAAGCCTAAACCCAGCAGGAGAAGAGAAATCATAAAGATCTGAGCAGAAATCAATGAAAGAGAAACCAAAAAAGAACAGTAGAACAGATCAACGAAACTAGGAGCTGGTTCTTTGAAAGAATTAACAAGATTGATAAACCCCTGGCCAGACGTATCAAAAGAAAAGAGAAATGACCCAAATCAACAAAATCACGAATGAAAGAGGAGAGATCACAACCAACACCAAAGAAATACAAACAATTATAAGAACATATTATGAGCAACTCTATGCCAGCAAATTAGATAACCTGGAAGAAATGGGTACATTCCTAGAGATGTATCAACTACCAAAATTGAACCAGGAAGAAATAGAAAACCTGAACAGACCTATAACCACTAAGGAAATTGAAGCAGTCATCAAAAATCTCCCAACAAACAAAAGCCCAGGGCCAGATGGCTTCCCAGGGGAATTCTATCAGACATTTCAAGAAGAATTAATACCTATTCTCCTGAAACTGTTCCAAAAAATAGAAATGGAAGGAAAACTTCCAAACTCATTTTATGAGGCCACCATTACCTTGATCCCCAAACCAGACAAAGACCCCATCAAAAAGGAGAACTACAGACCAATATCCTTGATGAACATGGATGCAAAAATTCTCACCAGAATACTAGCCAATAGGATCCAACAGTACATTAAAAGGATTATTCACCACGACCAAGTGGGATTTATCCCCGGGCTGCAAGGCTGGTTCAACATCCGCAAATCAATCAACGTGATACAATACATTAACAAAAGAAAGAACAAGAATCATATGATCCTCTCAATAGATGCAGAAAAAGCATTTGACAAAGTACAGCATCCTTTCTTGATCAAAACTCTTCAGAGTATAGGGATAGAGGGTACCTACCTCAATATCATAAAAGCCATCTATGAAAAACCTACAGCGAATACCATTCTCAATGGGGAAAAGCTGAGGGCTTTTCCCCTAAGGTCAGGAACGCGGCAGGGATGTCCACTATCACCACTGCTATTCAACATAGTATTAGAAGTCCTAGCCACAGTCCAGCTCTATTACAAAGCTGTCATCATCAAGACAGTATGGTACTGGCACAAAAACAAACACATAGATCAATGGAACAGAATCGAGAGCCCAGAAATGGACTCTCAACTCTATGGTCAACTTATTTTTGACAAAGCAGGAAAGAATGTCCAATGGCAAAAAGACAGTCTCTTCAACAAATGGTGTTGGGAAAATTGGACAGCCACATGCACAAGAATGAAACTGGACCATTTCCTTACACCACACACAAAAATAGACTGCAAATGGTTGAAAGACCTAAACGTGAGACAGGAGTCCATCAAAATTCTAAAGGAGAACACAGGTAGCAACCTTTTCGACCTTAGCCGCAGCAACTTCTTCCTAGAAACATCGCCAAAGGCACGGGAAGCCCAGGCAAAAATGAACTATTGGGATTTCATCAAGATAAAAAGCTTTTGCACAGCAAAAGAAACAGTCCACAAAACCAAAAGACAACTGACAGAATGGGAGAAAATATTTGCAAATGACATATCAGATAAAGGGCTAGTATCCAAAATCTATAAAGAACTTATCAAACTCAACACCCAAAGAACAAATAATCCAATCAAGAAATGGGCAGAAGACATGAACAGACATTTCTCCAAAGAAGACATCCAAATGGCCAACAGGCACATGAAAAAGTGCTCAACATCGCTCGGCATCAGGGAAATCCAAATCAAAACCTCAATGAGATACCACCTCACACCCATCAGAATGGCTAAAATTAACAAGTCAGGGAACAACAGATGTTGGTGGGGATGTGGAGAAAGGGGAACCCTCCTACACTGTTGGTGGGAATGCAAGCTGGTGCAACCACTCTGGAAAACACTATGGAGGTTCCTCAAACAGTTGAAATTAGAGCTACCGTTCGATCCAGCAATTGCACTACTGGGTATTTACCCCAAGGATACAAATGTAGGGACCTGAAGGGGTACGTGTACCCCAATGTTTATAGCAGCAATGTCCACAATAGCCAAACTGTGGAAAGAGCCAAGATGCCCATCGACAGATGAATGGATAAAGAAGAGGTGGTATATATACACAATGGAATATTATGCAGCCATCAAAAGGAATGAGATCTTGCCATTTGCAACGACGTGGATGGAACTGGAGGGTGTTATGCTGAGTGAAATAAGTCAATCAGAGAAAGACATGTATCACATGACCTCACTGATATGAGGAATTCTTAATCTCAGGAAACAAACTGAGTGTTACTGGAGTGGTTGGGGGTGGGAGGGATGGGGTGGCTGGGTGATAGACATTGGGGTGGGTATGTGCTATGGTGAGCGCTGTGAATTGTGCAAGACTGTTGAATCACAGTTCTGTACTTCTGAAACAAATAACGCAACATATTTTAAGAAAAAAGAAAAGGAAGATAACAGGAGAGGAAGAAAAGGGGAGTATGTCAGAGGGGGAGACGAACCATGAGAGATGATGGACTCTGAAAAACAAACTGAGGGTTCTAGAGGGGAGGGGGGAGGGGGATGGGTTATCTTGGTGATGGGTATTGAGGAGGGCACGTTCTGCATGGAGCACTGGGTGTTATGAACAAACAATGAATCATGGAACACTGCACCAAAAACTAATGATGTAATATATGGTGATTAACATAATAAAAAAATAAAAAAAAATTAAAAATAAGAAGTCCTAACCACAGCAATCAGACAACAAAAAGAAATCAAAGGCATCCAAATTGACAAAGAGGAAGTCAAACTCTCACTCTTTGCAGATGATATGATACTTTATGTGGAAAACCCAAAAGACTCCACCCCAAAACTGCTAGAACTCACTATAGGAATTCAGTAAAGTAGCAGGATAAAAAATCAATGCACAGAAATCAGTGGCATTCGTATACACCAACAAGACAGAAGAGAGACAAATCAAGGAGTCGATACCACTTACAATTGCACCCAAAACCATAAGATACCTAGGAATAAATTTAACCAAAGAGGCTGTACTCAGAAAACTATAAAATACTCATGAAAGGAATTGAGGAAGACACAAAGAAATGGAAAAACTTTCCATGCTTGTGGATTGGAAGAACAAACATTGTGAAGATGTCAATGCTACCTAGAGCAATCTACACATTCAATGCAATCCCCATCAAAATACCATCCACTTTTTTCAAAGAAATGGAACAAATAATCCTAAAATTTGTATGGAACCAGAAGAGACTCCAAATAGCCAGAGGAATATTGAAAAAGAAAAGCAAAGCTGGCGGCATCCCAATTCCGGACTTCCAGCTCTATTACAAAGCTGTCATCATCAAGACAGTATGGTACTGGCACAAAAACAGACACATCGATCAATGGAACAGAATAGGGAGCCCAGAAATGGACCCTCAACTCTATGGTCAATTAATCTTCGACAAAGCAGGAAAGAATATCCAGTGGAAAAAAGACAGTCTCTTCAACAAATGGTGTTGGGAAAATTGGACAGCCACATGCAGAAGAATGAAACTGGACCATTTCCTTACACCACACACAAAAATAGACTCCAAATGGTGAAAGACCTAAACGTGAGACAGGAGTCCATCAAAATCCTAAAGGAGAACACAGGCAGCAACCTCTTCGACCTCAGCCACAGCAACTTCTTTCTAGAAACATGGGCAAAGGCAAGGGAAGAAAGGGCAAAAATGAACTCTTGGGATTTCATCAAGATAAAAAACTTTTGCACAGCAAAAAGAACAGTCCACTAAACCAAAAGACAACCAACAGAATGGGCGAAAATATTTGGAAATGACATATCAGATAAAGGGCTAGTATCCAAAATCTATACAGAACTTCTCAAACTCAACACCCAAGGAACAAATAATCCAATCAAGAAATTGGCAGAAGACATGAACAGACATTTTTCCAAAGAAGACATCCAAATGGCCAACAGACACATGAAAAAGTGCTCCACATCGCTCGGCATCAGGGAAATCCAAATCAAAACCTCAATGAGGTACCACCTCACACCCGTCAGAATGGCTAAAATTAACAAGTCAGGAAACGACAGATGTTGGTGGGGATGCGGAGAAAGGGGAACCCTCCTACACGGTTGGTGGGAATGCAAGCTGGTGCAACCACTCTGGAAAACAGTATGGAGGTTCCTCAAACAGTTGAAAACAGAGCTGCCATATGATCCAGCAATTGCATTACTGGGTATTTACCCCAAAGATACAAATGTAGGGATCCGAAGGGGTACGTGCACCCCAATGTTTATAGCAGCAATGTCCACAATAGCCAAACTGTGGAAAGAGCCAACATGTCCATCAACAGATGAATGGATAAAGAAGAGATGGTATATATACACAATGGAATAATATGCAGCCATGAGAAGGAATGAGATCTTACCATTTGCAACGACGTGGATGGAACTGGAGGGTGTTATGCTGAGTGAAATAAGTCAATCAGAGAAAGACATGTATCATATGATCTCACTGATATGAGGAATTCTTAATCTCAGGAAACAAACTGAGGGTTGCTGGAGTGGTGGGTGGTGGGAGGGATGGGGTGGCTGGGTGATAGACATTGGGGTGGGTATGTGCTATGGTGAGCGCTGTGAATTGTACAAGACTGTTGAATCACAGATCTGTACCTCTGAAGCAAATATTTCAATATATGTTAAGAAAAAATAAAAGAAGAAGAAGATAGCAGGAGGGGAAGAATGAAGGGGAGTAAGTTGGAGGGGGAGATGAACCATTAGAGATGATGGACCCTGAAAAACAAACTGAGGGTTGTAGAGGGGAAGGGGGTGGGGCGATGGGTTAGGCTGGTGATGGGTATTAAAGAGGGCACATTCTGCATAGAGCACTGGGTGTTATGCACAAACAATGAATCATGGAACACTACATCAAAAACTAATGATGTAATTTATGGTGATTAACATAACAATAAAAAATTAAAAAACCGTGCACAGGCAAATTCTGAAGGTGACACACTCTTGTCAGCTGGACAGCAAGTTCTTTCTCTATGAGGACTCTGAGAGGCATGCCTCCATATCTATCACTGTCTGCCCCACACACCAGCAGATCCACTTTTCCATACGTGTTCAGGGAGCACTTCCTCCAGCGATCTGGTGAGTCTCACTTCCTAAGAAGAAACCTAAGAGAGGGAAGACAGTGAGATAAACTACAGACTCCGTCACTAGAGTTGGTTTTAAGGCTGCAGCTGGTACTCATCAGCTTCCATCTCTACTATCCGCTCTAAGTTCCTTTTGGCCTCGCTCTCATCCCCATTGGATAACAGAAGCTTTAACTTTTGTTTTTTAAGATTTTATTTATTCATTTATTTATTTATTTGAGAGAGAGAGAGCGCACGCACGTGCATGAGCTGGGGGGGCGGTGGTTGGGACAAAGGGAAAGGGAGAATCCTCAAGCCAACTCCCCAATGAGTGCAGAGCCTGACACAGGGCTCAATCCCCTGATCCTGAGATCACAGCCTGAATCAAAATCAAGAGTTGAATGGTTGGGCGCCTGGGTGGCTCAGTTGGTTAAGCGACTGCCTTCGGCTCAGGTCATGATCCTGGAGTCCCGGGATCGAGTCCCGCATCGGGCTCCCTGCTCAGCGGGGAGTCTGCTTCTCCCTCTGACCTTCCTCCCTCTCATGCTCTCTCTCTACCATTCTCTCTCTCTCATTAAATAAATAAAAATCTTTAAAAAAAAAAAAAAAAAAAAAGAGTTGAATGGTTAACTGACTGAGCCCTCCAGGTGCTGGGAGATTTAACTTTTCTTGCTGATCAAGGTTGATTATGAGATGATAACTCCCTTTTTTGCCTGCTGGTTTCTGGATGCAAGGAACCCAAGGGGCCAGGCAGCCAGCCATAGCTTTTAGTTCAATGGACACTTGCTTGTACCCCTTTTGACCTCCAAGTCTCCAGATCTCAGAGTTGCACATGGGAAGCTCAAATTTCTCCAGTGGATCATTGGCAATGAAATCAAGTAGGACCACTCTTGCTTCCACACCTTGTTATCTATACTCATTTATTGTTTATAATGAGGACAGAGCATCACATAATGTCTCTGATCAATGCATGTGCTGCTTTCTGGATGACAGTGCCCCATCTGTGTAGAGCATTCCTCTTGAATGGTGCTTCAAAATTCCTGCTGGTAGCTCCTGGGTGGTGAGGTATATAAATACAACTAGTGAATCCTATGATCCTGGATCTACCTAACACCTCCTTCACAATAAAGTTGTTTCCCTGATCAGGTGATATGGTGTATGGGATTCCATGGATAATGGTTCTGGCTGAGGTCCATGGGTTGTAAATCTGAATCTATAAACAGAATAGGTATCATTTCTTGGAAGAATAAAATTCTGCCTAGTAGTAGAAGGGACTAATAGAGTCAACTCATTACCCAGTAGATAACTGATCTTTTCAGGGAATAGCGCTAACCCGACTACAGAACATATGTCTCTATTGCTGGCAGATTGGACATTCAGAGGCGGCAGTAGCTGGAATGGCCATGTTGAGTCTGCATAACGTTAGGGTCTTATATAGCCTCCATTTCTCTGCCACTGAGCCCACTTCATTTGTGTGCCACCATTGTGGCCAGCACAAACAAATTAGTGTCAGCTGGCTGAATAATTTTGTCTGAGTGGTGGCTTAGTGCTTCTTCCATGGTGGATGCCCCTATTCTAAAAGGGAGCTATGATGAGGTTTTGGGTCTTGAGGTATCAATGTCAAGTCAAAATTCCCCAAAATGCTTGGGTATTTCCCTTTCTTCAGACTATAGTCACTTGAGGAAATGGTCATAGACCTTTTGGGAAGGGTACAGAACTGATTACAGTGCCTAATTGTGGTAGTACTGCAGTTCTTTCCCTGGTGGTCTGGCCTCTTCAATCAAGGGATTCCAGGTCTAAAAATTGTTGCAGGTCCAGAAACTGAGAAAAGATTGAAGCTTTTTATTGTAATGATCACCATCAGCCTCCTGCTTCTTCATTCTTGTGTTCTGATTATCGAGGTTAAGCAGCCGCTTCCTTGGCTGCCCAACTATTTTAGCCCTAGAGATGCCATGTTCTAGTAACCACATTCACCTCTTTTTGCAAGCCAAGTCTTCTTGGTTGCCCCTCTGACCCTGCCAACCGTTATGTTCATCTCAGCTCCAGCCACCCCACACCCACACCCCCACTTCTGATAGCTAAGCACCAGCACCTGGCCTCTGTGGCTTTGTGGGGAAAGACTATCATTCAATAGCTGTTAGTGAGTTGTAATCTGTGACAGGCTCTCCAACTATTAGCCCCAGCCTGCAGAGAAGGGCTAGAGCAGACTTCTCAGTAAGTGCATTCCTGGTGAACTTAGTGAATGTGTGCCCAAGGCCTTCTGATAGAATGTAATCCTCTGGTGGTCGTTTAGCCTCAGATAATATGTCCATTCTAGCATGCCCATGTCTTGATCCTTTTAATCCCTTCCTGTACCATCTGCCACAGAAATTCAGGCATTTCAGCATCACTCAATGTGGGTCATTGCTTTTTCCAACTTCTAAGAATCACCCTCACAACAACTTTGCCCCAATCCCTACATTCCTTCCAGGAAATTGAGCCCTCTGTCCCTGATCCAATCTCACACTCTTGCCTCTTTGATTGAGCACATTGAGAATCCAGTCTCACAGATACTCCCCTGGCCCCTGGCTAGGATATTCAAGTCCCTTAGGTATAAATGCTTGCCTTCTTTCTGAGGCTCAGCACATCCCCTACTGGATTATGATACAATTCAATGCTGGTTATAAGCCTGGCAGCCAGGAGAGTAAGTAGGTCATCTCCTGAAGGGGCAACCATGACCTCATGGGGGAAAGAGCTCTGTACTCCCAGCCCACAGTGGGGCGAGGGGTAGTATCTCTTAAGAGAAAGTGTTTGGGCACATCTACAACCTCAGAAGGTTTATAGAAGTCTGAGGAGACAAATTCTTTGAGGGAATCCATCCAAACTGTCCCTATCTCATGGGTCAGAGTCCTGGGTTTTCCCAGCCAGGGACCTGACCTCAGCATAAAAAAACCACCTGGGTTGAGCATTAAATGGTCTTTGAAATATAGCCACTCTAGTAGATCTTGGGTTGATACTCAGCTTTTTCTTTGTTCGCTGCATGAGAAAAGAGCTTTTCTTCTTCCTACCAAAGAGACTATCTGGCTCTAGCATTCAATATTCAATTGCTAATTAATTGCTCTCAGCCTTTGATTATCTATCTATAGGGTGTCAATGAAACTTAGTAACAACCACTCCATTCCATTATCCTAATACTTATCATTCCTCCCATGTATTCCAGACACCCGGATCCTCATACTGATCAGTGCATTCGCCTACATTGTGGCACCAAGTTACCACACTGAAGTTTTAACAACTGGGCCACGACTTCATGCCAGAGCCTGTCCACGATCCCTCTGATGTTACCTGGGATGGGGTGGCATTGTCAGCTGGGCAGTAACCCGATCTAAAACTCTACCTTACTGGTTGTTCTCTTGGAACCATAGGGCCAGTTAGAGTTCTCTAGGGAGCAGACACTGAGATGAAGATAGAAATTCAGAAGATGTATTAGGGAATAGCACCTACGGAAAAAGCAGAGAAGCAGCAGAACTGGGATAAGGAAGCAGTCAGATGGCAATGCCCTGTGACAAAGTCTCTGCCAGCTCAGCAGGGAGCTCTAGAGCAAAGATTGGACACTGGAGGAGTGCCATATGAGGCAGAAATGTCTAGGCTCCTGTACAACTGCTTGCTCAGTCACTGGCTGAAGCCTAGCCCACAAACAGCATGACCTCAGCTACCCCTGCCTTCTTCAGTCACTGGTTGGCGTGCCCTGGGAAGACTGTGACCTCAGTTCAAAAGCTGAAGTGGACACGAAAGGAGCTAATAGCTGGAGAATGTCCATTAATCTCACTCCTCAAAGTGCTGAAAGAAACCAGAGCAGCGACTGTCCCGGCAGTTGAGGGCAGGTATTGACTGGGAATGGACAAAAGGGAACTTTCTGGAAAATATTCTATATCTTAATAGGTTTCTGTTACATGACTTCATGCATTTTCCAGAGCCTATCAAACTGTACACTTCAGACCTGTGTGTTTTACTGAATCTAAATTATATCACAATTTTTAAAAAGGAAAAAGACCATAAGCATGCGCACAATGCAATAAATGGAAAAGATAGATATTCCCAAGTGTTACTGTAGATGTGAGGCAATCACAACTCTTTACACAGCTGGTGGGAAGTAAATTGGTAGAAACACTTTAGAAAGCAGCATCAAAGCTGAACATGTCATATCCAACGGCACAGCTATTCCTCTTCTAAGTATAGTTCCAATGGAAACATGGTTGGGGGGGGGACATGTGTTTACATGGTGCTATCAATATACACTCACCAACAGATATGTACTAGAATATCGATGGCAGAACAACTCGAATAGCCATCAGGAGTAGAATGTTATGAGTGGAATACTATACGGCAGTGAGAATAAACCCCCTACAACTAAATGGAAGAATGTACGTGACTCTCACAAATGTGATGTTGAACCACGAAAGCCAGATTATTTCTATTTATATAAAGTACAATAAGGGGCAACATAATCTGTACATTACAATTAGAATACTGGAACAGTGACTGGAACAGAGAACAAAAGGGTTGCTTAGGTTTTAGTAAGTTGCTGCTTTTTCTTTTATCTTAGTTCTTGGAACATACCTGTTCGTGAAAATTCATCAATTTATACACTTACTGTCTGTACATTTTTCTGTATATAAGTTATACCTCAATACAATCTAGGAAAAGAGAGGGGTAGTTTGCTTAATCTTACCGAAATATCCCAGAGTATTTCTGGCTTCAGGGGCAGCTAATTCCAAAACTTTAAATAATGGTATTATATTAGGAAAAGACCTGATCCTCGCCCTTCCACTCCTTTCCCATACCCTCCCCCCTCTCCTTCTTTCCTCCTCTTCTTTCCTCTCCTTCTCCTCTTCCTCCTCCCCTTCCTTCCTCTCTCTCTTTTTCCCTCTCTCTCGCACACACATACCTCTTCCCATATCCCAGCTTTCTCAGCTTTGCCTCCTCCTGGGGGAGGTTCAGTCTTAAGCAGCCCCCACTAGCTGGTGACGGAATGGCTCCAGGAGCTCCAGACAGATCAGATCAGCCATGCCAGCGGAAACAAAATTTCCCATTCTCAGTAAATGTAATAAACATCCCAGGATCAAGACCCCCTGAACCAACCAGGATCCCCTGCCTATTCCACAATCAGTCACTCAAGCCAGAAGAAAAAATATCCTAGGTGGCTAGCCTCTATCATGTGCTTACCCTTGGAGACAGTCTCACCCAAACACTGTGGCCTAGAGTGGAGGAAGGATGGTGTTCCTAAGGAAAGCGGAAGTGTTATTACCAAACAAAGGAAGAATGGCACATCCCAGACTACGGAGTCCACTGTATTCAAACAAGCACGGGCCTGAGGGCCTTCGGGAGACTATGTACAGCCTATCTTGCTTTCATTCAGTTTTAAAATGGCTCTTCCTTGCTGATGAATCCATTTGCACCTATTTCTAAGGGTATTCAGATACCTTTTCTTCAATGATTTAACAGAAAAACACATTAGACTCAATCTATTATGGCCCTTGTTATTTCTCATCTAAGTCATGACCCTCTATGGTACTTTTCTGAGTCCTTTCTCAAATGGAGGCCCCCAAGGAAATCCTCTCTGTCCTTCTACTTAAGAGTGAAACTCACAGGGTTATTCAGGACTTATTGTTGAAGCCATAAGGGTCCAAAATTGTAACTGCTCCGAGAGTAAGTCATGTAATAGCTTCCCATCACCCCGGTTTCCCTTATCTATTAAACAGAGTGAGCCAGTACTTACCTGGGTCTCAGAATACTCGGAAATGCTTTGTTGTCTCAGAATTCTTTTACATTTCCCCTAGCAGGTCCATAGAACCCATATAATTTGGAGTGTGTATCTCTCTATTGATCTTGGATATAGGGGAGGACCAGAAGTGCCAAAATACTGGGTTGGAGGTCATAAGATGCGGAAGGTTCACCAGGAGACGAGGAGACATCCCTGAAGAAATGTCATTGACCTAGAGGTGAGGCTCCCCAGAGCCAGCTGCTGCCCCTGGTTGTCCTGGTGAGAGAGCCAGCTGGAATGCAGAGGTGCCTACTGGGAATGGGGCCTGCCAAAGGTGTTCGGTGATGTTCCTTCCAAATCCCCAGTCCCTTCCTCTCTGGTCTTACCTGGCTCGGAGCAGGCTCAGGGCTTCTCCTTGCCCCGCCCCCCCCACTGCCACTCCAGCTTCCTAAGGAATGTGCATATTCCCCAAGACTCTGCCGATCTTCAGGATGCTAAACCAAGGCACAGCCCACCCAGGCAGCCCTAGGGTCACAAGGACTAGAGGTGACTCAGGAACCCAAACTGCCACTTCAGGGAACGCTGGTCCTGGACTGTCGGAACCGTGACCCTCAAAGATTCATGCTGGAGGTCCACTGGCTCCCAAGGTTCAGCACTGACTCCTCAACACTTCCTTTTTTTTAAGAAAGTATTGACATTGGTTGCTTCCCCACCGCACCTGCTGCACACCACAGAGGCGCCAATATCACCCCCCACCTGTTCTCACCATGACACCCCCAGTGTAACAGCCTCATTCAGGAAAGGGAAGAAACGATCCACGAGGATCCACTCTTCCAGGCACATTTTGTCTAGAATACTGTTCTATGTCTCCTCCTGTCTCCTCTGTAGATAAGGGGGCCTTTCACTAACGCCCCTGATGAGGGAGACTCTGAGCCCCTGGTCAAGGCAGACTAGAGCAGGAAAGGGTTTCTTATGTGTTAGATACTGTGGCTGAGCATATCACAAACATTTTTCACACTTAATCCTCAAACAACTCTGAGGCAGATTATCCCTAATTTATAAATAGACAAAGGTTCAGGGTAATTCTCCTCAATACACACATGGGTGTCAGAGCCACAATCCAAGCATGGGCACACCTAACACTAAAGCTCATGCCTTTTCATTCATCAACAAGCAGGTATTTATTTATCCCTTCGTATGGGCCAGACACTGTTAGGATGCAGTGAGGAACAGAAGATCCGAGGGCAGGCCTCGTGAAGTCCCCTAGAGAAGGCAGGGGGAAAGAAGAGCTGTAATTTAGCTATGGGGACAGATGGGGGTCAGGGAAGTCTGTGCCGAAGTTGCAATTTCTAAAAAAATATTGCACAGTTGACCTACCATAAACTGCACATATCCAGAGTGCACAATTTGATTAAGTTTTGACAAGGTCTACTCCCATGAAGCCTCCACCGCAATCAAGATGATGAACATATTCAACATCCCCAAAGTTTCCTCCTGCCCCTTTATAATTCCTTCCTCCAGCCCTTTCCCCATCCCCAGGCAACCACCAATCTGCTTTTCTCACCACAGATTAGTTTGCATTACAAAGCATGTACTCTTTTGGGGAGGGGGGTCTGGCATCCTTCACTCAGGAGGATTAGTTTAAGATTTATCGGAGGCATTGCATGGTTCAGTAGTTTCTTCATGTTATTGCAGAGTATTCCATTGAATGGATGTGCCACCACTTGCTTACACATCCACCTCCTGATGGACATTTGGGTTGTTTCCAATTTGGAGCTATTACAGGTAAAGTTGCTATTGGACATTTGTATACACTTAAGTGAGATGAACCCATGGGCTGGAGTTCCCAGTGACCCTGTTAGACTTCTCTCTGCTAAAGAACTTTGGTCAGGAGGATGCCTGGCCATCACTTAATTACTTCCTCCAGGCCCCATCCTATACTATTTTCGAGTATCTCATATCCGCTTCCCAGCCAGCACACTCAATATGTGTTATCGGGGAGTGTCTCTCACTTAGACAGTCACCGATTCTCATGTTGATGCAGAAATATGGGTCACGGTTTCCTATTTCGCATCTTATAGAGATACTCAGTGGACATCTCCCACTAGGACGAGGAGCCCAAGTCAAAGCAGAGTCCAAGATCAGTCATTAACACAGCAGAGCCAGGGCAGTCAGGAACCAAAAGCCAACTGATGTGTCAGTCAAAACAGGGGAGAAATGGCTACAGATGTCAGGGGCCCAAACCCAGAGTGTCAGGGTCAAGGTCCACTCCAGGCTCTCAGCCAAGGGAAGTGGATGGTCAAGATCACAAGACAAACTCACCAGTAGGCTTTGATCAAGGGCTGAGTGCACCCAGATTCTGCCCCATCTTGTCATATGTCCTTGTAATGTCATAATTAGATATACCACAATCATCTCCAATGACAGAGGTTTACTGCAAGTAGCGTGGGAAGTCACCTGATGAGCCACAGCCCCCCCCGGCCCACCTCTCCCATCACTGCAATCTGTCAAGCTGGCTTTCTTGGAAGCCAGAAAGAGGTTTCACACCCTTAAAGAATCTGAGCTCAAGTAAAATTCTTTCTTGGAGCTCACCTAGCATATATCCTCCCCAAGATAGCAGATGTGGTCATATCTGATGTCCACTGCTCCACCAGAACCAACGGAATTACGAGCTAGCCATCATCTCAGAGGTAGTGGGCCTGCCTTCTGCCCATCTCATACGTGGGTTCTTTTGTGTCCACTTTAAGTCTGGTCAGTCCCGGGCTCAGCCAGATGATCCAAAATAACACAACTGATTTCAATAATAAATCATGCAAACATTCCCATACAGCATATGAGGAAAGAGCTGGTTGGGACCACTTCCATAAAATGTGGCTCTCTACTGGTCCAGTAGGCATGTAGTCTCATGGACATTCCTCTGCTTCCCCTCTATAGATCCCTCTCTGAGGTTATGACTGGTCCCTAAGATGAGCTGCAAGGAGCCCATAAGTTGGCTCAGCTACCAGAAACAGAGGAATATGGGACTGGAAAGACCCATAATATACATGGAGCTCAATGCAGAGACACCCTATTTCATTTCTGTCACTAATGGATGCTCAAGGTTGCTGAATAATCAGCAGGGTTCCCTACCACTTACCTGAGCCAAGAGCCCCCAAATTTTGTCAATCTGTAAGCCCTTCAATGGACCTCTGGGTACAGGAGCATTCCAGCCCCAAGCACCTGCCTCCTAATGTTAGTACTGGATGGAGACATAGCTTCTCTCAGATTGCAGTGTAATGACTAGCATAGCTGGTTTCACACTTAAATTTCAGAGCATGTCTACCCTTGATGGCAGCGTCCTACACTCTTTCACCCGTGGACGAGGCTGACCACAGTACCTTGGGGATTCCAGCTGCAGGTCATGCGCAGACTTGCTAAGTGGGAAGTATGCTTCAGTGTGGTAAGGCAAGAATTGCCCAGGCTTTAGTGTTGCCTGTCTGGGATTTTATTTCTAGATGCCCCTTGTGCTAGCTGCATATCTTTGGGCAAGATACCTATCCTCTCTGGTTCTTAGGAAAGATAAAAACAATGACACCTACTTAAGGACTTCGAGGATCACTATAAGAGCATATCTAAAGTGCCTGCCAAGGGGTCTGGCATCAGCAGATACTAACTAACTGCATTTTCCTCCCCTCCTTCACTTCCTGCTCTTCTCTGTCCTCATATATCTGAGTTGGAAGCAGCCTAATGATGTATTGCTGTCATCTTGACTATGGAAAGAAAAACGTTAAGAATTAGAACACACTAGGCACACTTGATACTCTGCACCAGACAGGTTTGTTTACAAGTGTCCATAGCTCTAGCGTGAGGTGGGCAAACAGCTTAGGCTCCTTCCCATCTGGCCTGGCCCCATAGATATCCTCAAGATACATTACACTGACAAACAGCATGCTCAAGGTGGCAGAGCCAAAGATCAATGCCAGTGATAGGCAAGAATGATAGGATTTCATTAACCCCTGATGTTTCTGGGTGCAGGACTCCTGAAATGCTGTGCATCTGTCACCATCAAGGGCAGAGAAGCCAAGGGCTAACTCTGAACATCCGTCCTACCTTGATTATGTAAAACAGATTATGGGTAAAGTGAGAGGATGTGCTCCATGCTTGCAATATTGACAAAATTGAGCAATTCAGAGGGCACAAGAAGAAAAATGAGAGACATTCAGCAGTGAGAAAGCACCCTCAACTTTCTTTTTTTTAAGATTTATTTATTTATTTTAGAGAGAAAGAGGGGGAGAGAGAGCATGAGCAGCGGGAGGGGCAAAGAGAGAGACAGAGAATCCTAAGCACACTACCTGCTGAGCATGAAGCCCGACACGGGGCTCAGTCTCATGACCCCAAGATCATGACCCGAGCTGAAATCAAGAGTCATTTAACTGACCGAGACACTCAGGCGCCCCTCAACTTCCTTGTATTTTTTTCCCTTATTCCAGCTGTACTGTTTGTCCTGGACCAGCAACCAAGCTCCTTCTCTCTTTCCAGTCACTGTTGTGTTTCTCTTAGCAGGGGGAAGCAAACTATGCCCCACAGGCCAAATTCAGCCTGTCATCTGATTTTTATAAATAAAGTTTTGTTGGAACACAGCTATGTCCATTTGTTCTGCATTCTGCATGCCTACTTTTGTGCTACAATGGCAGAGTTGAGTAGTTGCAGCAGAGATCTTACGGCCTGAAAATACTAAATATTTAATATCTGGCTCTTTACAGGAATGGAAAGCTAAACTTAATCTGTGTTCGCTGGAACACTATAATCCTAAAAGTTGAATTAGTGTAACATTTTTTTAAGCCTCAAAATTTAATGAGTTTAGAGCCCTCTGGATTATGCAGAGGTGTTTCTGGAAGATTTCTCAGAAAATATATTATGTTTATACATACTGTGAATCTCCAGAGGAACGGGTATTTTAGTCTGGGAGTTTAAGCCTCATTTTGAAAAGAAAATGAGCCTGAGGCAGAGGTCTTACATGCTATTACTTTCTTAGGAAGTGCAAACCCAGAGAGCATGACAGAAGGACAAGGGGGAAAAGGCAGGGAAAGCAAAGAGGAAAAATGAGATTGTGTTGCCAAGCTGGCTGCCACCAGACGGGGCCAGTCCTGGCTCCTGTGTGCGCGCTGTGTCTCAGGATTGCCTGTAGTGACGGGAGAAAAGGGATAAATTTATCCATCAGCCTGTGTGGGTTCAGAGTAGGGACCTATGATGATGGCAGGCAGTGGAAGGTGCAGGTGCCTGCTTGAGAGGAGGTGTCTGCCTGCAGTCAGAATCCATGCAGAGCTGTTGGCCAGAGGTACAGCTAGAATAAGAGAGGGATAAAGCAGCAAAGATCTGGGGGTGCACATGAGTTCAGAACTGTGGGTTTCCCAAAGCTATTGAACCATGGAGTCATCTTTTTTACAAGTACCCTACTGCCATGTCAAAGAGCCCCTCCATTGCTCACAACGGTCTTTGACTAACACGGCTACACCTGCTCTCTGAACGTCCCCATTTCCCTGAACAACCTGCAGGCTGAAGCCTCCTTTCTTATCCCTGCACCACCACTCACCCCTCCCAAACCCCTGCAAAGCCTGTGACCTCTTCTCAACATCGACCTCCCACCTAGAGAGGCAGCTGAGCTCCGTGAAAGGGGCACACACATCCCCGGGGCTCAGATCCAAGTTTGAAAACTATCTCCCCACTCACCAGCTGGGGGAGCTCCAACAGATAATGCATCTTGAATGAGTTTCAATTTCCCGGCCTCTGGAATGCGGCTGGCAGCACAGAGTGACAGGAGGAATGATGAGGTAACTCATGGAAAGAGCCCTGCCCACCACAGTTGCACAATATGCTGTAACTATTCTTTGTATTATTATTATTATTACTACTGCATTATTTGATTTCCTGGTCTTGCATGTTCATCAGCTCCTCTCTTCCCTATTTCCCTTTCATACCGTAGTTCTCCCTCACCTCTTTTTCCCATCTTTCTAAGTCACCTTCTGCTATGGACTGAACTATATCCCCTCCTAAATTCATATGTTGCAGCCCTAACCCCCAATGTAACTATATTAGAGATACGGCCTTTATGGAGGTAATTAAGTTTCATTAGGTCTGATGGTGGGACACTGATCCACCCATAAGCTAGGAAGAAGGTTCGCACCAGAAACCAACCCTGCCAGAGATTGATCTTGTACTTCCAGACCCCCAGACCTGTGAGAAAATAGATTTCTGTTTTTAAGCCCCCCACTGTGTGGTAATTTGTTAGGGCAGCCTGAGCACACTAACACACATTCCCTGCCTCCTCTTCTTGCTCTGAAATGGAGGAGTCTTCAAGGTGACAATGCCTCAGTCCTCGGCACTCTCCCTCTCCCCCGCCCCAGTTCTAACCTCCCTCCCTTGACTTTACCTGTGACTCACAAATCCATATCTCCAATTCTGACCTCTCCTCTGAGCATTTAGAACCAAATTTTGAAATCTCTGTTTGACATCTCCACTGGGGTGTCCCCCTGGCTTAGCAAACTCATCATGTCTAAAATTGAACTCATCATTCTCTCCCTGAGAGCTCTTCAATAACTTTTCCTTTCTGCTGAATCCTTCGTAGAACAAGGCAGGACATAAAGAGAAGTGGATAGTTGTACAGAAGGGTGGAAGGACAGACAGATAAAACTTGAGCTAATATTCAAGCACTCATCATATGTGCTATATACTACACAGGATTATTTATGTGGATCTGCTGGTTAAGTCTGTGTAATCACTCCCATTTTACAGATAAAGAAATTGAGGAAAGCTTAAGCAACTTGCCTGGGATCAAAGAGTCAGTAAAACCAAGTTTGGAAAGCAGGCAGGCAAATTCTAGAGCATGGCTTCCAAACCAGGTCACTGGACTTCATCCAAAGAATCTTCTCTCCTTTGTATGGATAACCCCATGCCCACTCACAGCCTGTCTCTGTTCCTGACATGTAGGAAAATAACAACACATGTTCACACTATTTTCCTGCCTGCCCTCCCTCTCTGCTCCCCTTCTCCATCACCACCCATTTTACCAACATTATTTCCATAGCCTAGAACAGCCATGCTCGCCCCTCGGGACTGATGCATGTGTCAGTGTGTGAAGCTTCCCCTCATGCCTCCAGGCAAAATTCATCACTCCTTCCCTGTGCTCCCTCCCAGCTATCATTTTATTTTTCCTGCTATCAAAGCACATATTTCTTGGTATGACAGCGAGTGCTGTGTCTGCCCTGCTGGCTCACTGGCTAGTTCATTGCTGTGTGCCCCACGTGGAACAGAGCACCTGTCACAGAGTAGGAGGTCAGGCAGCGCTGTCACTGAGGGTGAACTGGCCACAGACTTACTAAGGCTCTGGCCACTTGGACCAGTGGCATGAAAAGGAGCCGAAGAGGGCCTGTAATTGTGGCCAGGAGACACAAGGGGTACACAGGGGAACTTCCACAAAAGGGGAAATTTTTTAAAAGGGGGAAAATCATCTCCCAACTAGCATCACAGACTAATGAAATCAAGCAGGCTGATGACAGAAGGGTGCCAGCTTCCTGGCCCAGCTTCATCCTAAAGGCAAAGGGGATTGTTTTTTTCTTTGCCAATGAGCAAGCTGAAACTAGAAAAGCTAATGGACTTCATGGGATCGGATATCTCAGTGGTGGGGAGGTGGCGGGATAAAACCATTTTCTGCTTAAGAAATATTCACATGTCCTCAAAATGTCCACATCGCAGAGACACTCATGGGAATTCCTCAAAGGCGTGAGAATAGGTACACATCACAGCGTGTGAATACGGGGTAAGGTCTATCCACAAATTTAGAGTTGCAAAAAACATTCCTTTCTCTATAATTTATAAACCAAATTAAATTTGTGTGCCACTGGGGTTGAAGAAACTTCCGGCTCAAGACCTCCGGTAAAGACAGCACATCTAAAGCACCCTCTCCCACAAGGCCATTAAAACCACAACAAGATATTTTTGCTGAAAAAGAAAAGAAAAAAAAGAAAAGAAAAGAAAAGAGAGAAAAGAAAAAGAAAGAAAAAAAGGAAAGAAAGAAAGAAAGAAAGAAAGAAAGAAAGAAAGAAAGAAAGAA
>NW_027397467.1:0-28185 GCF_003265705.2 Callorhinus ursinus | reverse complement strand
GGCCCTTCTCCCGATTATCTCCCGATAATCCCTGGAGCTTTGAGCCTCTCCCCCACCGTGGGCTCTTGAGGGGCTCAGAGACCCCACCAGCCACCATCTGGGGTGAAACGGCCTGACTGGGAACAGGAAATGAACCTCACCCACCAACTCTTTGTATTTGTCACACCCAGAACTTCCTCGTTGAAGGCAAGAACGTTTCAAAGGCCCCAGATTCTTCACCCCAATTTTTCTCTTAAAGAAATCTGTGAAAAAGTATAGTAGGTTAGAAACAATAACGTTACATGGACTATTACCGTTAGCCATGCACCAGTGTATCCTACAGCAGGGCTCTACCTCTTCTCCCTGCCATACAACGCCTCTCTGGCATTCCTTTTGTGACTGAAGATGTGTACCCACAGCTCTGTGTTTCCTCTTCCCTGCCCCCACTGGGTCCCACAGTTCTTTCTGTTTCTATAAATTTGACTACTTTACATACCCCGTACTAGGAGAAGCATAGGGTATTTGTCTTTCTGTGACTTGCTCATTTCACTTGGCAGAACGTCCAGAATATCCTTCTTTGCTAAGACTGAAGAACATTCCGCTGTATGTCGATGCCTCAGCTTCTTTCTCCATTCCTCTCTGGGTGTGGACACGCGGGGCGCTTGGCTCTGGAGAAGACCACTGCAACGAACGGGGATGTGCAAGTATCCTTGGGAACGTTGCTTCCAATTCTTATGGATGTACAATCAGGAGTGAGATGGCCCCATCACGTGGTAAGTCTATTTCTTCCTTTGGAGGAAACTCTGCGCCGTGTTCCACGGCAGATGGGCCATTTCACATTTTCACCGACACCGGCCCGGGGTTCCAATGCCTCCAGATCCTCCCCCACACAGGTTGTTTGACGGTGTTTGGGTTTTGGGTTCTTTTGGTTACTGTTGTTGATAGGGGCCGTCCTAAGGGTGTGACATGCTATGTCTTTGTTCTTTGATTTGTTTTCTCTAATGATTACTGGTGCTGAGCCTATTCTCAGAAGCTTGGTGGCCATTGCATAGCTTCGGAGAAATGTCTCTTCAAGTGTCTTGCCCGTTGTTTACTTGGGTAGTTTGTTTTCCTTGTTGTTGTGAATTGTAGAGTTTTTTACATCTTCTCGATTTGAATCCCTTAACAGACATAGGAATTGCAAGTCTTTTTCCCCGTTGTGTAGGTTCCCTTTTCCCCACGTTGATTGTTTCTCCTGAGGGCCAACAGTCTGTAAGCTTCAAATGGCCCCGGTTTTCTAGGTGGCTTTTGTTGCCTGTGCTTTTGGCGTCACGTCCTAGACATCAGTGCCAAATCCAACGTCATGAAGCTTTTCTCCGCTTTTCCTCTCTCAGCTTCACGGTCTTAGGTTCTCTGTTGAGATGCGTTATCTATTTTCCGTTACTTTTTGTGTATGGTAGAAAGGAAGGGTCCGTTTTCCTTCCTTGTATGTGGATATCCTGTCTTCCCAAGGCTTTTCTAAAATGTTTTACTTATTTATTCATGAGAGTCAGAGAGAGAGAGAGAGAGAGAGAGAGAGAGGCAGAGGGAGAAGCGATGCGGCACTCGATCCCAGGACTCTGGGGTCATGACCTGAGCCGAAGGCAGACGCTTAACCATCTGAGCCACCCAGGCGCCCTTCCCAAGGCTTTTCATTGAAGAGACTGTCCTTTCTCATTCGAGTGGGATTGGAACCCTGGGGAAAATCGTTTGGCCACGTGTGGAAGGCTCTGAAATTTGGGGACTCTCTGTTCTGTTCATCTGGTCTATGTGTATGTCTCTGTGTCTAATCCAGGACCTCACTCTTTGGTTTCTTGAAGCTCGGTAATATGTTTTGAAATCGGGATGTCCAAGCCTCCCACTTGTACTCTTTCTAGATTGTTCTGGCTCCTTGGGGTCTGTTGAGATACCCTATGAATTGAAGGATGAATTTTTCTACCTCCTGCCCAAAATGCCATTAGGAGTTTAATGTGGATTGCACTGAATGTGTGCATCACTTTGGGGGTATGGGCATTTTTTTTTTGAAGATTTTATTTATATGTGAGAGAGAGTATCAGTGGTGGAAGGGGCAGAGGGAGAGGGAGAAGTAGACTCCACACTGAGCGTGTAGCTTGACACAGGCAGGCTCCACATTTCCAGGTCAGCCCCAGAGACCTCCGGGGTTCACCTGGGAGGGTTGTTCCTCTCACACCCTTTCTCCCTCCACGGGGTCTCTCCTGACCCAAGGGGGACGTCGGTATGAGTCTTCGGAGTTTCACCAGCGCCCATACTCCAATGTGGGTCCCCTCGAATCTGAGTTTTGGGGGCCGTATTCCTTCTCCCAGCTCATGTCCTCTAGGACCCCCTTTCCTCTAGGCCCTGGGGATTGTGTATGGGAGGATAGTAGTTGCCGGGAGAATTTTATCCTGAGGCTGAATTTTAAGTAGAGGTTGTTTTTTTAAATGCATCTGTCGAAAAAAATCACATGGCTTTCCTCCTTTAAACCATTAATGCTGTGAATTACACTGATTTTCTACTGTTAAACTAACTATATTCCTGGAATAAACCCTACATTTCATGTTCATTATCTCTTTCATTCATTGCAGCATTGTGTCTCCTATTCCTGTAGGATGTTTGTAATGCTGACTTTGGCCTGTTCTTTTCATTTCTGTATTGTTTCTGGTTTGGGGGTCAAGGTTTTTCTAGCCCCACAGTAAGAGCTGTGGATATGTTCTCTCTTTCTCTTTTCTGTAGGAGTAGGGGTAAGATTAAAATGGCGTCTGAATGTTTAAAAATCTCTCCTACCAGTTGATCTAGGTTCCAAAATACTAAGTCGATTTGTGGGTTCATATGGCTACTCATTACTCTTTTGGTAGATTTGAGCATATGTCTCACAGTAATTAGAGAGCAAGCTAATCAGGAAGGATTATAGAATATTGGAGCAGTGCAAGAAGCTGGCCTCTCTCTCTATAAAATGTTACAATACATTTTTTCAAGCACATATGGCAATTTTATGAATATTTGCCACATACTAGACCGAAGAGCAAATTTCAGTAAATACTCATAGATGGAATGCTCTATGAATACTGTGTTATGAAGTGAAAATCACCATCTTCATGGGAACCATCACGATAATGGCAATTTCAAAATATGTATAATTAACAGTAAAAATACTTTCCATAGGGGCGCCTCGGTGGCTCATTTGGTTAAGCGACTCTTGATCCCAGCTGAGGTCTTGATCTTGGGGTCGTGAGTTCAGCCCTTCATTGGGCTCCACACCGGCCATGGAGCCTATTTTAAACAAAACAAAACAAAACTTTCTGTAGAACACACAGGATGAAACGGAGGCCAGCTCGTGGGCAAATTTAAAACGCTAAGATGCTTAACATAGAAAAGAATGAAAGAATGGTTGTTTATGAGTGAATTATCCACTTGTAGAAGTAAGAAGAGGAACAAACTCAAAGGAGAAAGAACATAAGAGATGAGCAAGAAACACAAAAGTCTAGAGGTGGCTCTTTCAAAATAAATTTCTGACCATGTGATCGGAAAAAATGAAACAAGGCACAAGAAGCATGTTAGGAGTAGAAAAAGGAAAAAGGAAGATGGCCTTGAAGGAGATCATGAACATTCTGGTTGTGAAATCTGAATAATTTGTTCAGTGATTACCTACAAAAATGGACCAGACTGAGTCAGGAAGAAAGAAATGCGAGTAGCCATGTGTGGTTAAAAAAGAAGAACTATAAGGGTAGGGGAATATCTTGTATAATGCAGCTGGGGGTGGGGTGGGATGGGAGTGGGGCAGGCCGGGAACACACAGGGCTGTGGGGTGCTGGTTCTCTTCTTCCTTAAGCTGAGTGAAGACACATAGTAAGGTGTTTTTTGTTGTTGTTGTTGTTTTAATTTTTGCTCTCCATACCCACCGCAGATGCTATAAGCAATTATTTTTAATATCTCCAATATGCAGGGGCGCCTGGGTGGCTCAGTCATTAAGCATCTGCCTTCGGCTCAGGTTATGTTCCCACGCTCCTGGGATCGAGCCCCGCATCGGGCTCCCTGCTCGGCGGGAAGCCTGCTTCTCCCTCTCCCACTCCCCCTGCTTGTGTTCCCTCTCTCACTGTGTCTGTGAAATAAATAAAATCTTAAAAAAAATCTCCAATATGCAATATGAAAACAAGAAAAAGTTTTAAAGTTTTTGCTGTCAATTTAAGAGGAAAAGGCTCCAGTACGGACTCATACAAATACAGAGCAAACCTTTACCATACGCCCAGGATAATCAACTGAGTCCTAGTAAATATGTACTTTACAACCAAAACATATAACACATTTGAGAAAAAATCCATAAGGAAATAGGAAAACAGGGCAATGAAGGAGAAAACTGGTGGCCAGTGCACACACATCTGAGGAGAGCCATGGAGGGAGGTTGGGGAGCAATCGCCCAATGTACAAATGGAACCCAGGACTGCTAGAAACATCGTGTACAAGTTCAGAAGGAAACTTCTCAACATCCTTCTGACCATCAGGGATTCAAGGAGATGGCTGATGAACTCCCACGGAAAGGGTGCAGAAGAAGAAAGACTTCCTAGAAATTAAAAAAAACAAATAAACACACAAAAAATTGAGTGTAATTGCTGAATAACTGGAATGTCACTGCTGAAAAATCAACCAAATGACCTGGAAGCTACAACTGAGGAAATCAACCATAAATCAGGGAGCAAAGATGGGATGTGTGAGAGAGAAGTGCTTGGGGAGTTGCGCACATTTGTTTAGTGCCTAATGGGCGCTGACATACATCAGTGACATATATGAATTACTTTACTCTTCAGGCAGCTGTAGAAGGATGTGAATGTGTTCCTTTCCTAGTTTCCTCCCAGTGTCAAAGGATTTTTTTTTTTTTAGAATTAGGGTTGAATTTTATCAAATAATTTTACTAAATCTATTGAGATAAGTATTTTTCTTCTTTAGTCTGTTGTCATGGAGAGTTACTTTCTGATATTGAAACACATTTGCATTCCTTTTTTTTTTTTTTTTCAGAGAGAGAGAGAGAGTGAACGCAAGGGGGCAGGAAGGGGCAGAGGGAGAGAGAGAATCCGAAGGAGGCTTCACACCCAGTTTGGAGCCTGACATGGGGCTCGATCTCACGACCCTGAGATCATGGCCTGAGCCGAAATCAAGAGTCGGATGCCCCTGCTTATTTTTAAAAACACACTTGCATTCCTGATAGAAATCCTACTTGGTCATAACGTCTCTATTTGCTTTTTTGACATTATTAATTCTGCATTTGGTTTCCTAATGTTTCCTTTGATTTTGTATGTGTATTTGTAAGTGAAATTGGTCTGTAATGTTCTTGCCTGGTTTTCTAGCCTCATAAACTAGTTAGGAAGTGATCTCCTTTTACCACTTTTTATTCTCTGGAGGAGTTTGTTGAGAATTATCTTTAATTTGAAGATTTGTTAAAGTTCATCCATAAGACCATTGGGGCCTGGTACTCTTTTTTTGGTGGAGGGTAATTAGTGGCTCTCATTTTAATTTCTTTAATGGTTATTGCTCTACTCATATTATCCATCTTTTTCTGAGGTCAGTTTTGGTGATTTACATTTATCTAGATGATTGTTCATTAATCCATAATTGAAAATATATTGGCCTAGCTTTTGTGGTAATCTCCAACAAAGTTTACAATCTCTCTTATATCTCCCTAATAAGTCCTTAAAGATTTTTATCAATATATCAATTGAGTCTTTTCTCTTTTTTTTTTAAAGATTTATTTATATGAGAGAGAGAGAGGGAGGGAGGGACAGAGGGAGAGAGAACCTCCAGCAGACTGCATGTTGAGCGGGGAGCCCAACACAGGGCTCGATCTCACAACCCTGAGATCGCAACCTGAGCCAAAACCAAAAGTCGGGTGCTTTACCAACTGCACCATCCAGGTGCCCCTCAATTGATCCTTTCTTTGTTTCTCTCTCTCTCTGTCTCTGTGAACACCATGGTTTAGTGGTGAATGGTGCAAGGTAGAAGGAAACTCACAGCAAAGATTGTCTCCTAGCCAGGCTTTAATCAGGTTCTCTGAGCCTTCTCCTTGACTAGGCCTGACCATATGCTTCAGGTCCAGTTTGAGAAGAAACCTACTAATCAGCTGAGCCAGAAGCCCCCACCCTCGATATCTGACCAAATTCCTCACGTCCCAGCATTCCCTAGGTAGTATGTGATCACTCCAGCCTGTCTACAGTGAAAGCCCTTAGTGAGCTTAGCAAGAATTACTCTACCCTCCTGGTAACTTTCCATCCACTGACCGCCCCACCCTGCCTCTTGGCTATAAATCCCCGCTCTTCTTGTTGATTTGGCGTGGGGTCCAATCTGTCTCCTCCACTGCACACCCACTGTAGTAGTCTGCCTCAATAAAGTGTGCCTGACCATCCTTAATGAGTGTCAGAATAATTTTTTCAGTAACATTGAAAACAAGTAATTATAATATGGTTGATGAGGATTAGAAGAAAGTGCATAACAGGGGCTGTGCGGTTATAAGGGAATCCCTTAGGGGCTTGTAAAGGTTCAAGAATTTGGAAAATATTAAGACAAGTGAGGAGATGGTATTTAAGATGAACCAAAAGACTGGGGAAATAACAAGTGGGGGAGACTGAAAGAAATTAGTCCATCTTTAGGGGCAGGGCTAGTGAGGACCCCACAGAACAAGTGTCCAGAAGAGCTTAGCTGTCTAATAGGCATTTCAATATTTTATGTCCAAAAGGAAGCTCTCGGGTTATTTTTACCCCCAGTGTTTTCCCCTAAAATACTAACTCAGTTTCCCAGATCACAAACTGGAACCACTATCCCTTTTGTGTTGAAAAAGCCAGAAACTTCAGAAAGAGCAGTGAGGGTTGCATTCTGGACGTACTTTTCTTCCTTTTATTTTATTTTATTTTATCTTATCTTATTTTGTTTTGTTTTATTTTATTTTTTATTTTATTTTTTTTATTTTTTTATTTTTTTATTTTTTTTTAAGATTTTTACTTATTTGTTTGACAGAGAGAGACAGTGAGAGGGAACACAAGCAGGGGGAGTGGGAGAGGGAGAAGCAGGCTCCCTGCTGGGCAAGGAACCCGATGCGGGGCTCGATCCCAGGACCCTGGCATCATGACCTGAGCCGAAGGCAGACGCTTAACCGACTGAGCCACCCAGGCGCCCCTATTTTTTAGTTTATTTTAGAGAGAGGGCTCACACAAGCTAGTGAGGTGCGGTGTGAAGGGGCAGATGGAGAGAGAGAGAATCCAAAGCAGACTTCCCACTGTGTGTGGAACCTGATGTGGGGCTGGATCCCATGACCGTGAGATCATGACCTGAACCTAAATCAAGAGTCAAACACTTAACTGACTGAGCCACCAGGTGTCCCACTTGATGTACTTTTCAAGTGTGTGCGGGGACACGTGGGGCTTGATGGATGCCTTTCCAACATTCTGTGGTCCGTAAACTTTGTCCCGGGAGTTCTGAGTGTGGGACTATCAGAAACCCGTCAGTGGGGATCCTTTCAAAGATAGCAGGGGCTGTAAGAAACTACAGGAGTAACGATAATTTTGATCAAAAATGAGAGTTCTGGGTGAAGCAGTTCAGCGGATGTTCCTCATAGTCACCTGTGGCGGGGGAAACAGGACAATTCATACACCCTTACAGTGTTCAAATGAATTAGTTGACAGGAAAATTCAAACCTTTAAACTTTGTTTTCAGAAGCGACAAGTTGAGTGTCATCGTTGGAAAACAGGCAGCTGATGGTCCGTTGCCAAGGTGACCCTTTTGTCCAGATGATTCTTCCAGACTCTCTGGGTATGACCCAAGCCATATATCTGAAAGCACGTCGTACATGTGGACTCACAGAGTCAGGTAGGTGCCCTGGAAGTCTGTTGTGTTAGAAATGTGAGCCCAACAAGTTTTTCTGGTTTGCTGGTCACCAGAGACACCTGATGTCACCCCGAACAGATGTCAGCGGTTCACGCTCTTGTTCCTTCTCCTGTGAGGACACATGGTGTCTGAGGGGAGAAGGGGGGATGAGTCTTTCGACTGAAGGGGTGTTTGCTTCTGCCAGTACCCTGGTGATGGTGGATTTTGATTTGTTTTTTTCTTTTTCTTTTTCTTTTTCTTTCTTTCTTTCTTTCTCTCTCTCTCTTTCTCTCTCTTCCTTCCTTCCTTCCTTCCTTCCTTCCTTCCTTTCTTCCTTCCTTCCTTCCTTCCTTCCTTCCTTCTTTATAGTATCTTCAAGCTCCATGAGGAAAGGAAGAGAGGACAAAATGTGGTTTGGATCCCTTTCATTCTACTCAGCCTGTAAGTACAGACATGGAGTCATTTCCATTGAACATAGAACACAGGGAAGAAGAAACGATGCAGGTGGTGAATAGGGACCCGGCCAGTGACGCTCTGAATCTTCAGCTGCAACATCCGGGCCATGCTGGCCACCAGCAGGCTGCCAGCAAGCAGCACCGCGGGCTGTGGGACCTGGAGGTGCGGCTCCAGGTGGGACCTCGCTCCAGTCTGTGTTCTGTCAGCTGTCCCACCGCCCACCCACATCCACCCCCACCGAGGCTGAGGACCTCCAGGCCCTGGTGGACACCGTGAGGATCGTGTCCTGCTGGATGGACTGCCCCCACCTCTCCTCTCTGGCCTCTCGCACAAGCTGGGACCAAGCCGAACCCGTCCCTGCGCCCCCCTCAGCGCCTTAACTGCACACATAATTCCAGCATTCACTTCCGGTCTTCACACAGGCTCAGCCTGCACACGTCTCCTTCTATTAAAGGTCTTTCCCGCCACGTGGGTGCTGCCGCAAGAATCATGAGAGTCACTATTGAATCTTTGGTCCCCCCCTGCCCCACGTGGAATCTGTCACCCAAAGCTCTCCAGGTCCCCCACCTGCCCCGACATTTCTCCTGTTTCTCTACCACTTTCTCCTCCACCGCGACCACGAGTCCAAATTGTCATTTCCTACGTGAACCTGGCGGGTCTAACCAACCTTGCAGGGCGTGAGGTTCCTACTGTTGCTGTGACAAACTACCACAACCGCAGTGGCTTCACACAACACAATTTGTTAATCCTAGAGTTTTGTAGCTCAGAAGCCTGACACAGAGCCACAGGGATCGTCCAAGACAATCTCCCCATTTAAAGGCCAGCCTAGTAACAACCTTAATTCCCCGTTGCCTTGTCCAGTCACGTATTCACAGGCTCTGGGGAGCAGGGTGTGGACATCCGGTGGGGTCACTCTTCTGCCTATGACAGCTTCCACTGTCTCCTCTCTCTGGGGCCTTCTCTGGGCGGCAAGCAGAGAGATGCCACCAGAATAACGTCATGTAAATAGATCATGTCGCTTCTGGAAAACAGATCCGTCAAACAACGAATAAATAGTCCCTTTAGACACGTCCGACTGCACTTCAAAAAAGACACAGGGTCCCTCATGTGGCCCCCCAAAGCCCTGCATGATGGGCCCCCGGGCTTCAGGGACACTGGCTGCTCCAGGTTTGAGGGGAGGTGGGTGTGAGTAGGGAGGCTGGGTCCCCCTGTCCTTTCGTTCCTGGGGGTAGATCCCCTTTCTTGCAATTGTGTGGTGGGGTCATGAAGACTCAAACCTTCCCTGTAGCTCTTTTTTTTTTTTTTTTTAAGATTTACTTATTTATTTATTTATTTATTTATTTGAGAGAGCGAGATTGAGAGAAAGAGAGAGTACATGGGGGGGAGGGTCAGAAGGAGAAGCAGACTCCCCGCTGAGCAGGGAGCCCGACGTGGGACTCGATCCCGGGACTCCAGGATCATGACCTGAGCTGAAGGCAGTCGCTTAACCAACTGAGCCACCCAGGTGCCCCCTGTGTAGCTCTTTAGACACCGTGCCAGCCCTGCTGGGATTATCTGCCCTGCGTGTTCCAACAGCTTTATGGACTCAGTCCGTATGTGAGCTGTTGATCCAGCTGTGCCAAAAGAATAACAGTCTGTGACACACACTTGTCTGAAGTCCCCAGTGTGGGAGGATGGAGAATTGTAGCTTCAACTATGATCCTTTTCTGCTATATTTTGAGGGGAGCTCAGAGCCACAAGTGATCTTTTTGTCTCTAGGATTCTGGGTACCTCTACATAACTGATTACATAATTACTTGAGAACTTTGGTTTCCTTATTTTAATCGTGATATAATCGACCCACAACGTTATATTAGTTTCCGGTACAACAGAACTATTCGATGTTTGTATATATTGTGAAGTGACCACAGCAAGCCTAGTTAACATCTGTTCCCACACATGTTACAAAATTTATTTTTCTTGTGATAAGAACTGTTAAGATCTACTCTCTTAGCAACTTTCAAATATGCAATACTGGGTTGTTAACTATTAGTCCCCATGCTGTGTGTTACATTCCCCAGGACTTGTTTATATTATAACTGGACGTGTGGACCTTTTGAACACCTTCACCCTTTGTTAGGAGTCCCATCCCATTCTGCTTCTGGCAACCACCAGTCTGTTCTCTGTATCTGTGAACTTGTTTTTTTTTATTTTGTTTTTGTGATCCACATATAAGTAAGATCATATGGTATTTGTCTTTCTCTGACTTATTTAATTTAGCATATTGTTCTGGGGGTCTATCCATGGTGTCACAAGATTTCCTTCTTAAAAAAAAAAGATTTTATTTGTTTATTTATTTAGAGAGAGTGCGTGAGCAAGGGGAGGGACACAGGGAGAGCAGAAAGAGAATCTCCAGCCCATTCTGAGCCGAGCACAGAGCCCGATGCGAGGCTCCATTTCAAGACCCCGAGATCACAACCTGAGCCAAAATCAAGAGTCGGGCGCCAAACCAACTGAGTCACCCAGGTGCCCCCCAATTTCCTTCTTTTTAAGAGCTGAATAACATTCCAGGGCACCTGGGTGGCTCAGTCAGTTAAGAGGCTGCCTTGGGCTGGAGTCATGATCCCAGGGTCCTGGGATCGAGCCCCGCATCTGGCTCCCTGCTCAGTGGGAAGTCTATTTCTGTCTCTGCCTGCCACTCTCCCTGCTTGTGCTCTCTCTCTCAAATCTTTTAAAAAAATAAAAAACATAGCTGAATAACATTCCATTTTACATACATACCACATTTTCTTTTTCCATTCATCCATGGATGGACACTTAGTTTGCTTTGCTTTAGCTTTGTAGATTAGGATAAGGAGGACTGATTTGCAAATCTCCTGTAAACTACAATGTGGCAATGATCTGTCCTCCTGGTGGAATCTGGAATTATACAGATTATATATTTTATATATATTTATATATTTTTTATATTATATATTTTATATATGTTACAATTATATATGTTTTGGGAAAGATTCTCAGATTCTTGGTGTTCTTGAGAATGACATAGGGTGCTTTTTGAGAATGGAGATTCCCTTGGATGCCTGGGTGGCTCAGTCGTTAAGCGTCTGCCTTTGGTTCTGGTCATGATCCCAGGGCCCTGGGATCGAGTCCCACATTGGGCTCCCTGCTCAGTGGGAAGCCTGCTTCTCCCTCTCCCTCTGCCTACCACTCCCCCTGCTTTTGCTCTCTCTCTCTGACAAATAAATAAAATCTTAAAAAAAAGAAAGAAAATGGGGATCCCTGGTGTGTATGTTCCTATGGCCAAGTCTCAGATAAACACACTCCTTTTAGTGGGAGGAGCTGCAAGGGGTGGGCAGAGGGTGTGGATGGGTCACTCTAGCACTGGGCAGGCAGGAAGATTAAGAAAAGGGATTCAGTACAACACAAACTGTCGCTTATTTGATATGGAGTCCTAACAGTGAATCCTTGAATGTAAAATAAGTATTTATTGAATGAATCTCAAATTCCCTCAACCTCAGATTTTGCATGTGTGCGGGGGCTTATCACACACACACACACACACACACACACACACACACACACACACACTCACACACTCACACACACACCCCTATGCCTCAAGGAACCTACAGGATCCTGGACAGCTCCAGACAGGCAGCAGCAGTGTGGGAATGATGCACACGATGTCCGTGGGGCAGGTGTCCCTGAGGGGTGGGGGCCTGCAGGGAGAGGGGCAGGGACCATGGAGCTGGGTGCTGACACCCTGGGAGGAACAGAGTACATCTCTGCAGCAGCTGTCACAGAGGCTCCCCTGGGCCGGGCTGCCAGTGTCTTGGCCCCAATACCAAACCTGCACTAGGGTGTGGAATTTGCAGTCGGTGCCCCAGATGGGTGGGATTGAGGTTGACAGCGACATCCAAGGAAAATTTGTCATTCCAAACTCAAAAGCCTGTGACTAGAAAATAAGAAAATACCCGTGTATTCCTCTATGGATTTCCCAGGGCAACACTATCCAAGTTGAAATGAGCAGGAAGTTCTGTCATTTTCCTGGTTCCCCTCCCATGGGTGGACTTGCTGGCAAGCAGAGCAGCTAACAATTGTTCCTGCATCTTCTCCTTTGTGCAGCAGCTGCCCCCTCCTGGCAGATGATTGATAATCAGGACAGAGAGCCTGGTCCCGTGGCCTCCAGACTGGTGGGGACAGAGATGCAATGACTGCTCTGAGGACCCTGGAGGTCGGGACAGCTGGGCACAGTGAGCTGCCCAGGTGTGATGGGGACAAAGAGCTGATGTAGGTTTGGCTTGTTGAACAGGAATGAGGCACCTCAGCTAGCAGCGCTGAGGGGGGCGGTGAGCAAACGTTTGCAGGGAGAAGGCTGAATTCTCCAGAGGAAAACCTCTCGGTTAGTGATTCAGCGGCCGCTGCTGTGTCCCACGTGTGTGCCCATCACCTAACCACTCCTACCTCCAGAAATGACGGTCTCTCCTCAATCCCCCTGCCCGAACTCTCCTGTGCTCCCTCACTGTCCAAGTCTGAGGGGACTTCGGGGTCTCATTCCTGCACTGCAGTCAAGGGGTGGGGAGGTCGAGTTCCCCATGGACAGCCCAGCAGTGGTGTCCTGCAGAGCCAGGCCAGGCAAGACCTAAGCTCTCCTAACGTCTTGGGGCCTAATCTGGAGTTGGGGGTAAAGCCTGAACACCACCTGCTCCCTCAGGCCCAGAGAGATCCTGGGCCATGTCAGCGAATGACACACCTCTCCCGCTTTTTCCAGGTAAGAAGTTTCTTGAAATACCCAGGAGGCCTAGTCTGGAATGTTCCACAGAAGCCCCGCCAAGGCCCACTTGCACAGATCCTAAGTGACAGGGCCTGTAGGGACACAGGCTCACAGTCATTTTCCCCAGGGCCCACTCGTGGGGCTGGGGCATCTGGGCCCTGAGTGTCCAGCCTACCTTGCCCACTGTCCCTGGCACCATCCCCTCTCCAATGCCTTGGACCTGGGGTTGGTTCCAGGTCCCCAGTCCATTCTGCTATGTCCTCCATTGTGAGGTTCTCCTCTGGGGACCCTGATTTCTGCCCCCGGAGCTTCACTCTGAGCAAATCTTAAGAGTATTTGAGGGTTGGGGGTTGTGGCAATGAAAACACTTGGTTTGTCTCAGGAGATGGGAAAGGTGGACAAGTAAGGCTTCAGGGAGGAGCGTGAGTGCCCCCTAGTGGATTGTTCCGCTGGTGGAGGAGCAAAGGGGGCCCTGAAGCGGAGACGGTAGGGCGCAGCCTGGACAAAGGGCACGGTCAGGTTCCAAAGGAGGCATATTTAAGGGAGATTAATTTATGGCTACCTGTGGCTCACCAGCTGGAAGCTTGGTTTTGCAAAGAGTGTAACCACAGATCAGAAGGATACCCACTGGTTAATACTGCCAAGTCGGCTGAGGGAAAACTAGACATTAGGATGCAAAAACATACATGAGCACAAATCTATCTGCAATGTCATTAGACAGTGTTCTCTGATGTTCTCACCATTTGAGAGGCATCTTAGCAATGACTGCAAAGTCATACTATCATTTGGAAGAAATAACAAGAAGAACATTAAGTGTACCTGGGTGCCTCCTGTGGGTAAGGGGCAGACTCTTGATTTTGACTCAGGTCATGATCTCAGGGGTGAGACTGAGCCCCCAGTGGGCTCCACGATGGGCATGGAGCTTGCTTAAGATTCTCCCCCTCCCTCTGCCTCTTCCCCCTTCCCCTCACGTCCCAGGCTCACTCCCTCTCAAAAAAAAGTACATTATATCCCAGGAGTGTCTATCTTCAGAATCATATACCTTGGCATCATTCCTTATGTATGAATCTACACCCCACAAAATGGACTTTAGTCCGGGACTGGCCAGTGTTGGTCTGGTTCCCCGCACCTGTGGGCTGCCAGCACCCTGCCCTCCAACCCTGGGCCTGTCTCTGAACCACAGGAGCCTCTGATGCTCCGTCACTTAAGGGAGCGGCCTTTTCAGTGCCCTCACCAAGCACCCAGCCACCTCTGGATTCGGCGGGTTCGAGGGCACGGGTTATCCCTGCAAGCGCGCGGGTCGCTGATTGGCAGGTGTGGGGCCCCTGGGGGCTCCCTTGTGGTTCAGCCCGGGCCATCACCAGAACCTCGAGCCGCTGGACACAGGCCACGTCTACCGACATAGATTGAGAAGTCCTGGAAACCGAATCTCTTCCAGAAAGCACCGACCCACACTCAGCTCTTATGGGCAGCAGGTTGGAGCTCCGGGGCACAGCCCGCACCAGTTCTGCCCAGACCCCATGACCACCCGCCAAGATGTGGCGGAATGGGACACGCGAGTCCCAGCACGTGGGGGTCACCTCAGTGTGGAGGCGCTTCCCCAGGAGGCGGCCCCGATCCTATAACTGAGCCCTTCTGTCCCACACGAAGAAGGCTACACGAGGCTGGACGCGCCTGAGAGGGCCTGGATCCCTGTGCCAGGGAGGCTGTGCTGAGGCAATGGGAAGACAGAAGACAAGCTGTGTCAAGGTACCAGCCAAGAGAGCAACACGTGGACCCGGGGTGCAGGCCATCTGCAACGAAGCCCCTGATGAGAAATGGGGCGGTCCTCTCCTTGTGCCCAGTGGGGACTCTGAACAGACACTGCTCCAGTGACAATGTCTTGGAGGATGAGACAGCAGCCAGGTCAGATATCCAGGCGTCCCTGTCTGCGCCCAGCAAGAGAAGCTCAATAAACACATGTGGAATCCATAAGGAAAACCACACCATAGAAGCATGTCACCCATGTGTAACACCAGTGGTCAGAGTCCGTTCCCTGCAGACCCAGGGCACTGGCATCAGCATGGGAATAGGCCAGCAGGTGCCCGAGGCTGTCCCAGGGACGGGTCCTTCCCCCTTCTAGATTCAGGAGGGAGGACAGAGGCCTCCTAACAGTGAGCATCAGATACCCATTCATTCCCAGAAACAGACATCCCCCACTCCATCTCTACCTTGTGAGCCACTTCTCTCCCTGGGGATCCTGGGTGGGCAGCCTGTGTCCTTCCTCTTCCCTCAGAGATCTGACCTGGCACAAACTAGATCTTGACCCCAGGTGGAGTTACCATCAGGAGGTCAGAGCCCCGCTCTGACCTTAAAGGAAGTCAGGGGGTAACTCCCCATCCCTAGGGTCTCTGGTCTGTGGGGATACCTGGCTATGGTCCCCTGAAGACATCTTACCACCCCAGGAGTCCGGGGGAATGAGGGGAACTTCCTGCGCAGGACGGGACAGGAGAACCCAGGATCTGAATTTGCTTCCATCTCAGAGGGGCTGAGGGTCCCATGGAGGTCAGACTCCCTGGCTGAGTCTCCAGGTGGAGCTGCTCTAGCTCCTGGGGCTGATGGGGAGGCCTAGAGCCAAGAGAGGGACAGCTACAACTTGAATGCAACAGGCCCCAGGGCTGTGATGGGGGAACAGGGCATTCTGACGTGCCCTCTCCCAAAAGCCAAAAGAGACCCTTCATTGGCCCTTTCTTTGGAAGTCTGGGAACAGAGACCACCACCAGAGGCAACACATCCCCCTGGGTAGACAGTTCTCCTGATGTTGGATCAGGAATCTTCTGGGCAACAACTGTCCTCTCCTGGGGCTTACCCTGCACTGGGATGGAGTCAAGAAGCCTGGGACCCACAGAGACCAGGATCAGGGCTGACCAGCCCATCAGCCTGGCGGTAACCCCATCTCTGCCCAGGGCTTAGGGCCCCTCACTTCCTTTGGAGCCTGGTCAGCATCCCCGGTGCAGCCCGACATCACCTCCAGGGGGCGACATTGGGAGGCGCAGACAACACAGGAAATAAACACATGAAGTCGGCTTTGGCTAAGGAGGTGGATAAGGAGCCTGACTTCTGTGCCCTGTTCCAACAGACGCTTATGGGTTCCTACCATGTGCCTGTTCTCTCCTGTGTGCTCCTTCCTGAGGCCTCAAAGGACTCTGCTCTGTCAAGAGTCCCTGTGCAGCTCCCCACTCCCTACCTGGCACCACCCATGGGCAAAGGCAAGTGACCAAAGGAAAGCCCCCAGGCAGAAGACAGAGGCTGCCCAGGATGGTCAGAAGCCTGAATGATATCCTATTGTGCTTATCCGTTAACTCGTTGATGGCATTTGGGTTGTTTCCACATTTTGGCTATCTGCTACGAAGATGGGTGTACAAATACCTCTTTCAGTTCCTGCTTTCATTTCTTTAGGGTATATACTCGGAAGTGAAATTACCAGACCATATGGCATTTTTATGGACAATATCTGGAAAATCACAATACCGTTTTCCATAGTGTTTTCCACAGTACCGTTTTCCATTTTACTGTCCTGTCAAAAATGCACAAGACTCCAAATTCTCCACATCCTCCCCAGCAGTTGTTGTTGTTTTCTGGGCTTCTTTGATACTAGCCATTCTAACTGGTGTGAGGGAGTATCTCACTGTAGTTTTGATTTGCATCTCCCTGATGATTGGTGATGTTGAGCTACTTTTTATGTGGTTATTGGCCATTTGTATATCTTCTTTGGCAAAATGTCTACTGAAGAGCTTTGCCCATTTTAAAATCAGGTTTAAATTTAGTTTTGTTGTAGCTGAGTTGTAGGAGTTCTTTGTATATTCTGGTCATTAACCACTTGTCTGATATATGATTTGCAAGTTATTTTCTCTCATTCTGTTACTGGTGGGAGGTTAGCGCTGTGTGAATGGAGGTCTTGGTTCTTGGATTCCCCACGAAAGGTTTCCGTGAGGACCCATGCTCAAATAAAGACGGCCAGAAGGAAGGAAGCAGGCACAAAGCAGTTTATCAAGGACAGGACCCTTGCAAGATGGGAGAGGGGGTAGGCCCAGAAATGGCAACTGCCCCAGGCTTAGGGGTGTCTCTTTATGTTTGTATAGGTTATGGATCACAGGTGGGGTTGTTTCCTGTCATCTCAGAGACTCCCCCTACCAGTTGGGAGGAGGAGTTTTTGGCCCTACAAGGTTCTTGCAGGAACTGTCATGGCTGTCTTCCCCCAGGGTGGAGGGCGGGGGTGGGGGGGAGGGTGTCCAGACGGCAATGTAAATATATTATAATGAAGCTACAGGTTATTGTAGGACACAGGCTGGACAGGAGAGCGCATGCTCTGCACCTGTTGTTCTTGGCCCCGGAAGGTGGGGAAACCATGAAATGGCTGTGTACACCACCCTTGTCTTCAGCTCATATCTAGCTAACTGCCTGCTCTATCAAAGTCCATAGGTTGCCCCTGCTTCTCCCTCTCCCACTCCCCCTGCTTGTGTTCCTTCTCTCACTGTGTCTCTGTCAAATAAATAAAAATCTTTAAAAAAAATTAAAAAATAAAAAAAGAGAGAGAGAAAAGGGCACCTGGGTGGCTCAGTCGTTAAGCGTCTGCCTTCGGCTCAGGTCATGATCCCGGGGTCCTGGGATCGAGCCCCGCATCGGGCTCCCTGCTCCGTGGGGAGCCTGCTTCTCCCTCTCCCACTCCCCCTGCTTGTGTTCCTTCTCTCGCTTTGTCTCTCTCTATCAAATAAATAAAGGAAAATCTTAAAAAAAAAAAAAGTCCATAGGTTGCCTTCCACTCTGTTAATTGTGTCCTTTGATGAATGGACTTTTTTTTTTTTTATGTTGACTTAAGTCCGGTTTATCTATTTTTTTTCTTTTTCTTTCTTTTCTTTTTTTTTTTGGCTTGTGTTCTTAGTGTTCTATTCAAATTATATATATATTCTATTGTGCTTATCCATTAATTCGTTGGTGGCATTTGGACTTCATGACAAGCCCACAAGAAATCACTGCCAAATCCAATGTCATGAAGCCTTGCCCCTATATCTTCTTTTAAGAGTCTTATAGTTTTAGGTCTTACCTTTAGGATTTGGTACATTTTGAGTTAATTTCTGTAGGTGGTGTAAGGCAGTGGTCCACCTTCATTATTTTGCATCTGGATATTCAGTTTTCCAACACCATTTGTTGAAAAGATGGTCTTTTCCCATTAAAAGGTCGTGGCACCCTTGTCTAAAATCATTTCATCAAATAATTGGGGTTTTTCATCTGGGCTCCATGGTATCTATATGTCTTTATGCCAGCACCATACTATTTTGATTCCTTTAGCTCTGTAGTAAGTTTTGAAATTGGGAAGCATGAGACCTCCAATTTTGTTCTTTTTTAAAGATTGTCCTAACTATTTGAGATTCCGTATGAATTTTAGGATGGATTTTCCTATTTACGCAAAAAAGTCACTGGCATTTTTCATAGGGATTATATCAAATATGTACATAGTTTGGGGTAACGTTGACATCTTAATATTAAGCCTTTCAATCCATGAACATGGATGTCTTTCTCCTTATTTGTGTCTTCTTTAATTTCCTCCCGAACATCTGGTAGCTTACAGTGTATACATCTTTCACCTCCCAGGTTAAGTTTATTTCTAAGCATTTTATTCTTTTTGATGCTATTATAAATGGAATGAGCTCCATCCCTTCTCTCCACAACTTTGTCACCTCAGTGTCCCCAGAGAAGCCTGGGGACAAGACCTGGGTCCAAGAAATCACAGGATCAAAGAAAGGGGAGAGGGAGGTTGGGGGGAAAGGGGCTCTATGGGGTCCATCTGGGCCCTGCAGGTTCTCCCTCCCAAAGGTATGTCCTGGGGACACTGTCCAAGAGGAGGCCCTTGCATTGCTCAGGCCACTATGTTCTTCTCCATCCCTGACATGGCTGGACCCCCTTAGGATGTAAATTTGGAGGAGCCAAGTCCTCTGGACATATGTCTGAGAGACACATAAGAAAACATTTCTTATCTCCACGACTGGGAAAGGGGGCCTGGGTCTCTGGCTCCTCCATGTTTCATAGGAGGTGCTGACACTGGGTTGCCATGGCTACTGCCACATTTCCACCTGCCAAGGGTCCCATCCTAGTCACGCTGGAGACCCTGGGGGCTCAGGCCCTGCAGGGGCAGCGCACCCCGGATAGAGGCTGGGCCCAGGGGAGTTGTTCCTCTGTGCATGGGAGACTGCCACACGGCTCTGCCTGGATGTTTTAAATATTTGGTACTTGGTTAAAAATATACTTCTAGCAAAACAGCTAAAGTGGTGCTCCCAAGGGAATTCATTACCATAAACGCTGATACTGGAAAAGGCTGATTACAAATGAGTTCATCATCCAGCTAACGGAGTTGGGGAAAAACAAAGGGAAGGAAGAAAGTGACCATAAACTTAAGAGGAAAAAAACAATAAGCTAGAAGACATATACAGAATCAAGAAGATCCACACACCCCAAAATTCCTTTTTTGAAAAGGCTTATAAATTTTTAACCCCTCTGGAAAAATTCATCAGCAAAACAATAGAGGAAGCACAAATAAGCTGCGTTAGTCGCAGGAAATAGTGGCCATAGCTAAAGCTGCAGCAGAACTTGAAGAGTCTAAACAGTCTTCATGGCCATAAACTCACAATTTAGACAAAATTGACAATGTTCCTAGTAAAATTAGAAATAACATAAACTAACTCATGAAGAAATAAGAAATCTGACCTGTACTCTAACTATTGAAGGAAATTTAGTTAATAGTTAAAATGTTTTTACACACACACATACACACTCGTGCGCGCACACACACACATATTGTGCCACATGCGTGCACACTCACAGAAAACACAGACGGCTTTAGAATGAATATGAAGGGGGGGCGCCTGGGTAGCTCAGTCGGTTAAGCATCTGCCTTCGGCTCAGGTCATGATCCCGGATCCTGGGATCGAGCCCCACATCTGGCTCCCTGCATGGTGGGGAGCCTGCTTCTCCCTTTGCCTGCCGCTCCCCCTGCTTGTGCTCTCTCTCTCTCTCTCCCTCTCTGACAAATAAATAAATAAAATCTTTAAAAACAATAAAATAAGGGGCACCTGGGTGGCTCAGTCATTAAGTGTCTGCCTTCGGCTCAGATCATGATCCCAGGGTCCTGGGATCGAGCCCCTCATCGGGCTCCCTGCTCGGCAGGAAGCCTACTTCTCCCTCTCCCACTCCCCCTGCTTGTGTTCCCTCTCTCGCTGTGTCTCTCTCTGTCAAATAAATAAAATCTTTAAGAAAAAATGAATATGAATATCTCTATGGAGGAAAAATAGGAACCCTAACTCACACCATGCAATCTTTTAGAAATCGATTTAAATTTATTAAAATTAGAATTTCTGGTCTTCAAAAGACACCCAATTCTCTCTCCCTCTCTCTTTCATACATATACAAGTTACATATGTGTGTGTGTGTGTATCTATATGATGAAGCCATGTCCAAAGTGCATTACAAAATCTTCCAAAAGCAATTAGAAAAAGACTGACAATCCAATTTTTTAAGGTGGCTAATAACTCTAAGAGACACTGAACAGTAGAACATGTGAAAATAGCCAACAAGCCTATGGAAAGCTGCATTTGCTTTATTGTTTATTTGGGAAGCACACAGTAGAACCATTATGAACTATCATGTCAGCCACACGAGAAGAGCTGAAATTAAAAGACTGACAATACCAAAAGACTGACAATACCAACAAACATCAATCTTGATGTTTGTTGGAAAGTGTTACACTTTGTTGGAAAGTGTAAACACTGCTGATGGAGTTAAAGATTTGTTCAACTATCTGGCAGGAGACTCTAAAATTTCTATATATTTTAGAAGATATTCCAGCAAATACAATGGTATCTACCCCCAAGGAAATGAGTTAGACACATTAGAACTGCAACACACACATGCATAAGAATATTCATATTAGTATTATTCAGAAGAGCCAAAGAGTAGAGGAATCCAAATGTCCGATAGTACAATGGGCAAACACTGTGATGTATTCAAACAATATTAAGCAACATGAAAAAGGCTACACAACAACGTGGATAAATCCCACAGCACAGACTTGAAGGAGAGCAGCCAAATGCGGAAAGGAACAAATTGATTCTACTTGTGTAAAGTTCCCAAAGAGGCAAAACCAATCTCTGGCGGTAGAGGTCAGAATGGAGGTGATGGTGAGGGTCCTAAGGGCAAGGAGGGGCATGAGAGCATTTCCTGGTGTGGGGAACGTTCTCTACTTTGAGCTGGGCAATGGTTTCATAGGCACACACCTATGTGGAAATTTATGGCAATGTTCATATTACTTAACATAAAAGGAAGTATAAAATCTCTTCAGGTCACACAAAAAAGCAACATCCACAAAACAAAGACCAGCTCATTCCAACCTTCAACAATTCTTCCAGAGAACAGGACAAAGAAGGAACACTCACAAACTCATTTTATGTGGCGGTATAACCTTCACGTCAAAACCAGACCAGGAAAGAATGAGGAAGTAAAGGTGTATGTAGCCTTTCTCAGGACCAGGGATAAAAAATCCCCAAATGAAATGCTACCGAAATGGATCAGGAATTAACAAGCTGAATTTCTTGCCCAAAATGCAAGGTTGATTTAGCATTCAAAATCAACCATTGCCTTTTACCACATTAAAACATTAACTAGAAAATCATTACCAATGGCGAGAAAAGAAGCAAAGTGGCCTTTGATGAGGTTCCATACCCACTCAGATTGGGGCAATAAGGAAACCAATGGCAAACTATTCCCGGAGGGGAGCGCTTGGCCTGATGAAGGCCACTACGACCTGCAGCAAGCACCAAGTTACTGGAGGATCCTTAAAAACATCAATTTCATTAGGAGTGGGGCAAGGCTGTTTGGGTTCACCACCTGAACTCCAAGCCCCTGGGCCTCGGCCCTGTTACAGAGGCTCTCCCTGGGCCACACCTGGGGGCAGAACCACAGGCAGGACTGGTGAGCAGAAGCCCTGCTGGGGTCGGAGCATCCTGAAGACACCTGGGCCTGAGGGAGGACGGCTCCCTCGGACCAGAGAACCAGACTCACAGCTCTGACCTCAGACTGCAAATGGCCTGTGATGTGTAGCAGGTTTCCTAAATGCACCAGAGGAAAGGGGGTCACCAGTAGACACTCTTCCTGTAGCTGATGTGGAGATAGTGAGGACAATGTGCTGGGCCTCCTCTGGCGTGGCCCCAAACCGGCCCAGATCTCTGCTCCCGCAGTCCATTAGCTTCAGCAAGCATACAGCGAAGCTCGAGATGATTGAAGGAATGGGGGTGGGGGTGGGCGCACATGCTCCTCTTCCAGTGGGAAGAACTGCAAGGTCGCCGACAAAGGGTATGGGTGTATAATTCCACTACAGGGAGGGCAGGGACAGTTAAGAAGGGTGATCCAGTCCTTCAGAGTCATGGACTTACAGTCATCTCCCACAGTGCCAACAGGGAGAGTGGGGGCATCTTCCTCCTGCGCGTCCTGCCTAAGCTGCCCACTACGTGTGCAACCATCCCCTCCCCATGACTTGGGCCCTGGGGCTGCTTCTGGCTCACCAGCCCATCTCCCCACAGCCCTCCAATGTGGGAGTCCTCCCTTCCCATCCTCCATCCCTCATCCCCCATTCCATGACATTCTCTTGCCCTCAGCTAAAGAGGATGACTTTTCCATAGGCCTTTGACCCAGGCAACCCCTGGGTTTTACCAAAGTTTTACCAAAACTTCCCCTAACTCTGTCCTATGAGCCCAGGGAGCGGCTGGGAATGAGGGCTCCAAGGACACCCACATCCTCCATCCCCTACCTCCTTGCATTGGCTTCTCAGTCACCTGGGCCTGAGTTCCCTTCAAATCAAAAGCCTCAGCACGAAGTACCTCACACTCTCGCCAAGGCACGGGACATTCCCACGGAACACAGACGCCCCAAGAGAGGAGACCCTCCAGACTGACTATGTCAGGCCTGACCAGAGGGTGCATATCCATGGGTCTTTCCTCACCTGGCTCACTCCCCTTGGGCACCCCAGGAGAATCTGAGACTCTCTGTGGAATATTCTCTCCCCTCCCCGAGATTCCATGCACCGGGACACCTCTGTGAGGAAAGTATCTTCAAATCCGCCCCCATTCAGCTTACCAGGTCACTGCTAAGTTTTGCATCTGTATCTGTTTATCTTGACAGACCCATGAGTTCTCTGCATCAGAGAATAGCCCCGAGACTCAGAGATAGAGGAAGGGATCCAAAGGCTAAGGGAGACTGGAATGTGGCGTGGACTTAGCATTTAAGACCTGCTCATCCACCCTGGGAGAGTCCAGAGGACACAACTTTGTCTTTCATGACTGTGAGGTCTGAGTGTATAAGGGAGGCCCAGCACACCTGAAGAGCTCTGTGACTGCTCTTCTCTGTAGGTCAGAAATTACAGTGGAAGCTGCTGCCACTGAACTGGGAAACCTAAATGCAGTGTCACCGTAATGGACAGCAGACCCAAAGCAGCAATCAGAATAGTCTGATTCACGGGGACCAATGACAATGACGTTGGCTAGTTGATCATGATGTTCCTGGAAATGAGATAGATGGGAAGCTACTAAATTCTTACTTGGTCTGTATAAGAAGAAGAGTTCTAGGTCAAGTGAACAAAAGTCTATCTTGAATCATAGCAACTGAGTTTTATGGCCCCTCAGTCAATTCCCAGACTTGAACCAGTTTAAAGAGCCAGAACTCCTTGAACAAAGGAGGGGCCAGGTCCCCTTGAGGAAGGACCCCAGTATGCTGCTAAAAATTTATACTGTTAACCTTTCTCCCAGTCTTCCCCAGAGGGACCTGTGCCTTTTACCAAGTTGATGGTCACTGGAGAAAAGCAAATAGCTCTTTGGGGCTCCGAAAGACATGGGCTCTAAACTGAGGACCCAAATGTCACAGTGGCCCACCAATCGGAGGGGGGCTTATGGAGCTCAGGTGGTCCACGGAGTCTGAGCTTAGGTCCATCTCACAGTGGGCCTGGGCAGGGGGTGGGGGGGACCGGTATCGCTGAACCAATCCTGTGGTTATTTCCCACAGTCATACTCAACAGCCAGCAGAATCCCCACATTGGTTCCCCACCCTGTGGAGTAAGGGCTATTACGGTGGGAAAGGCCAAGTGGAAAGCCCTAGAACTACTTTGGAAAATAGTAAACTGAAAGCCATACACATTCCTGGAGGGACCGCAGAGATCAGTGCAGCATCAAGGACTTGAAGGGCACACGGGTCTTGGAGAGTGACAATGGATGACCCTAAGCTTAACCAGGCGGTGACTCCGATTGCTGCCGGCATGTGTTGTACCAGACGTGGTTTCCTTGCTTGAGCAAATTACCCCCTCCCATGGTGCCTGGTATGAAGCTAACCACCTGGCCAATACTTCTTCCTGCGTACCTGTTAGTAAAGACCCACTGGAGTCAGTTTGCTCTCAGCTGGCAAGGCCAGCCACCCTTTCACTGTCCTACTTGAGGAGCGCATCACCTCCCCAGCCCTGTGTCATAATTTAGTTCACAGGGATCTTGATTGCCTTTCCCTCTCACAAGATATCACCCTGGCCTTTTGCATTGATGACATTATGCTGATTGGACCCAGTGGGCAAGAAGTTAGCAGCGACTCGGGCGCCTGGGTGGCTCAGTCGTTGGGCGTCTGCCTTCGGCTCAGGTCATGGTCCCAGGGTCCTGGGATCGGGTCCCGCATCGGGCTCCCTGCTCCGCGGGAAGCCTGCTTCTCCCTCTCCCACTCCCCCTGCTTGTGTTCCCTCTCTCGCTGTCTCTCTCTGTCAATTAAATAAATAAAATCTTAAAAAAAAAAAAAGAAGTTAGCAGCGACTCTAGATTTCTGGGTAAGACATTTCTGTGCAGAACATGGGAAATAAATCAAACAAAAATTCAAGGGCCTTTTACCTCAGTGAAATTTCTAGGGGCCCAAGGGGAAGGGACCTATCAATCTACCTCTTTTATTTTTTGTTAAAGATTTTATTTATTTATTTATAAGTTTTTATTGTTATGTTAGCCACCAGATTTTATTTATTTATTTGGGAGAGAGAGCATGAGCAGGGGGAGGGGCAGAGAGAGAGAGGGAGAAGCAGGCTCCCCGCGGAGCAGGGAGCCCGATGCGGGACTCGATCCTCATGGCCTGAGCCGAAGGCAGTTGCTTAACCAACTGAGCCACCCAGGCGCCCCCAATCTACCTCTTCTAAACTGAAGGATCTGTTGCTGTATCCGGCTCTTTGTACCACCCAAAAACAAACTGCAACGCCGAGTGAGCCTCTTTGGATTTCGAGGCAACATGTTCCCCATTTAGGTGTGCTACTCTGGCTCATTTACCAAGTAACCCAAAAAGCTGCTAGTTTTCAGTGGTGCCCAGAATAAGAGAAGGCTCTGCCGCAGGTCCCCCTCTCTGTGAACTGCTCTGCCGTTTGGGCCACAGAGCCCAGCAGGTCCAGCGGTGCTGGAGGTGGCGGGAGCAGCCAGGGTTGGTGTCTGGATCCCTTGGCAAGCCCACAGAAGTGAATCACAGTGCAGGCCCCTTAGGCTTGTGAAGCAAAATCTTGCTATCCTCTCGCTAACTGCTTTCCTTTTGAGAAACAGCTTTTGGCGGGCTACCAGATCTTAGTACAGACTAAATGCTTAACCACGGGCCACCCAGTTACCACGTGACCGAAGCGGTCTATGCAATGGGGAATAGGAAATATACCCAGACCCTCTGGAGGTTACTGGACATAGGCTCTGCACTGATGCTAATTCCATCGTGGACTGGGTGACACACCAGACCATTAAGCCAGGCATACACAGCAGCGCTCCCTCATCAAATGCAAGTGGGAAATGAGATGATCAAGCTTGGCCAGGCCCTGAAGGCACACGCGGCACGTGAAGAAATGGCCCAGATGCCCACACTCCTCACTCCTGCGACATTGCCTTCTCCCTCCCAGCCACACCTGTGGCCTCACGGCGAGTCATCTATGATCAGTTGATGGAGGGAGAGAAACCTCGGGTCTGGTTTACAGATGGTTCTGTATGCCAGGCAGATACCACTCGAAAGTGGGCAGCTGCAGCACGACAGCCCCTTTCTGGAACATTCCTAATGGGCACGGGCGAAGGGAAATCCTCTTGATGGGCAGAGCTTCAGGCAGCGCACCCGGTTGTTCATTGTGCTTGGAAGGAGAAATGGCCTGATATGTGGTTGTATACCGACTGTGGCCAATGATCTGGCTACATGGTCAGGGACTTGGAAGGAACATGGTCGGAAAACTGGTGACAAGGAGGTCTGGGAAAAAGGTATGTGGATAAACCTTTTTGAACACTCACCATACATGTTAGCATGGGAGGATTTTAATACTTAAGTGGATCCGTGGCCTGTTCTGTGGTTATCACTCAGCCTCTTTCCCTAGCCAACCTGTCATTGCCCGGGGGCTCATGAGCAAAGTGGCCACGGTGGCTGGGCAGGTGGAGTTTATGCACAGGTTCAGCAACATGAACTTCTGCTCACCAAGGCCAATCTAGCTATGGCCACCACTGAGTGCTCCATCTGCCAGCTCAGGGACCAATGCTGGGCCCCCGATATGGCCCCATTCCCCAGGGTGACCAGACAGCTGCCTGCTGGCAGGTTGATGACATTGGACCATTTCCATCATGGAAGGAGCACTGTTTTGTTCTTACTGGATAGGCACTCACTCTGGATACGGATTTGCCTTCCCTACACACAAAGCTCCTGACAAAATGACCATCCATGGATTCATAGAATGCCTTATCGACTGTCACAGTGTCCCACACAGCACTGCTTCTGATCAAGGGACTCACTTCAGAGCAAACGAAATGCAGCAATGTGTGTGCTCACTCACCGTACGATCCTGAAGCAGCTGTCTTGAGAGAAAAGTGGGATTGGCCTTTTGGACACTCAGGGACAGCACTGGCTAGGGCCGGGGGGAGGAACTCCAGGAGGTTCTACATGCTCTGAGTCTGTGACCAGTCTGTGCTGTTTCTCCCACAGCCAGGATTCTCACATCTAGGAATCGAGGGGTGGAAACGGGAATGACACTGCCTGGAGCAGAAGCAGGTGGGGCCGCTGGCTGAGGCTAGCCACAGAGGCCTAGAGAGAAGGTGCAGGACAGAAACCCCAGGGACGGGGAGCGGGGAGAGGAGAAACCCAGGCCTCAATGTGGGGGTCTTCCTAGGTGCCAGGTGAGACCATGAGTGTGAAGCCATCTCAGCATTGTGAGGAACAGGAGACCCAGGTCCTGATGAATAGGAAGGAAGCAGCTCCCACCTCGCCTGGCCCAGGGACACAGAGAGGTGTGTGGTGCTGTGTGTTTCCGGGTCAAGGACCCTGGGCTGATGTCAGGTCCTGGGAGTAAGAAGGAAAATTGACTTGTCCATCTTCCTCCTTCTGCCCCCCTGACACAGACCTTCCCCTCCTGACACGCCCAGGGGCCTGCTTCTCCTTCTTCTCCCCACAGACCCACCACCCCGCATTCCAGCCACACACACCACTGCCGCCCAGGGACACACACACTGTAACTTACTGGAGACAACACACATCAATATACATTCCTGGAAATCTGAGCTTGGTGATATTTTACTGAGGGAAGAGGCAGGGAGAATGTACTTACAGCAGCAGAGATTGGGACTCACAAAGCCGGAATATGATGGAGTATTAACATGATAATGCAATCCATGTGAAATGTCTAGACTGATGTTGAATAAACATGCAGAGCGGCTTGGCACCCTGACTCGGCCTTCTCCACTTCCCTCCTTGTCCACCAGAGGGCGGCAGAGCTGCTCTACACCTGGGAGCCTTCCTCAGCACCCACAGCCCAGCAGGGTCTGACCCTCCCCAGCCTGCCTCACCCTGGCACAGTCCTCCTGGCTCTCCAGGCTCCCCACGCTGGACTCCGTCAGCGCCTCTGGCCAGCCAGGTGTCTGCCTGTTGAGACTGGTCCCTCTGTGGGCATCTCATCCCTCCACACCTCTGTCCTTAGAGGGGCAAAGGTCCACTCACACTTCCAGCCTCAGACAAAAGGTCACTTTCTCAGGAGTGCTCCATGGGACCCACCATCAGCTAAGACCCCCTGACATGCTCCAGACGCACCAGAC
>NW_027397466.1:0-28263 GCF_003265705.2 Callorhinus ursinus | reverse complement strand
ACTCCCCTTCATTCTTCCCCTCCTGCTATCTTCTTCTTTTTTTCTTAACATATATTGCATTATTTGTTTCAGAGGTACAGATCTGTGATTCAACAGTCTTGCACAATTCACAGCACTCACCATAGCACATACCCTATCCAATGTCTATCACCCAGCCACCCCCTCCCTCCCACACCCTGACCACTCCAGCAACACTCAGTTTGTTTCCTGAGATTAAGAATCCCTCATATCAGTGAGGTCATATGATACATGTCTTTCTCTGATTGACTTATTTCACTAAGCATAACACCCTCCAGTTCCATCCACGTCGTTGCAAAAGGCAAGATCGCATTCCTTTTGATGGGTGCATAATATTCCATTGTGTATATATACCACATCGTCTTTATCCATTCATCTGTCGATGGACATCTTGGCTCTTTCCACAGTTTGGCTATTGTGGACATTGCTGCTATAAACATTGGGGTGCACATACCCCTTCGGATCCATACATTTGTATCTTTGTGGTAAATATCCAGTAGTGCAATTGCTGGGTCATATGGTAGCTCTATTTTCAACTGTTTGAGGAACCTGCATACTGTTTTCCTGAGTGGTTGCACCAGCTTGCAATTCCACCGACAGTGTAGGAGGGTCCCCCTTTCTCCGCATCCCTGCCAACATCTGTCGTTTCCTGACTTCTTAATTTTAGCCATTCTGACTGGTGTGAGGTGGTAGCTCATTGAGGTTTTGATTTGGATTTCCCTGATGCCGGTGATGTGGAGCACTTTTTCATGTGTCTATTGGCCATTTGGATGTCTTCTTTGGATAAATGTCTGTTCCTGTCTTCTGCCCATTTCTTGATTGAATTATTTGTTCTTTGGCTGTTGAGTTTGATAAGTTCTTTATAGATTTTGGATACTAGCCCTTTATCTGATATGTCATTTGCAAATATTTTCTCCCATCCTGTCAGTTGTCTTTTGGTTTTGTGGACTGTTTCTTTGGCTGTGCAAAAGCTTTTTATCTTGATGAAATCCCAATAGTTCATTTTTGCCCTTGCTTCCCTTGTCTTTGGAGATATTTCTAGGAAGAACTTGCTGCGGCTGAGGTCAAAGAAGTTGCTGCCTGTGTTCCCCTTTAGGATTTTGATGGACTCCTGTCTCACGTTTAGGTCTTCCAACCATTTGGAGTCTATTTTTGTGTGTGGTGTAAGGAAATGGTCCAGTTTCATTCTTCTGCATGTGGCTGTCCAATTTTCCCAACAACATTTGTTGAAGAGACTGTCTTTTTTTCATTGGACATTCTTTCCTGCTTTGTCAAAAATGAGTTGACCATAGAGTTGAGGGTTCATTTCTCGGCTCTGTGTTCTGTCCATTGAACTATGTGTCTGTTTTTGTGCCAGTACCATACTGTCTTGATGATGACAGCTTTGTAATAGAGCTGGAAGTCCGGAATGTGATGCCGAGGGAGAGGGATTTTTTTAGGTCACTGTAATAGTTGGTCCCCCGGGGGTGGGCAAGTCCTGTTCCGCTGTTGAAGTTGTCTCTAGCGGTTGGAGTGTGTATTACAATCCCATATGGAAATGGCAGGGGGGCTACAGTGGTCGGCAGGCTATTGTTAATGATGATTTTTATGGGTGGGTTCCATATGATGAGATGTGAGGTCTTATGGGTAGGGATCCTCATTAAGTGCCCGTAAAGAGTGCTTTTTCTGAGTTTAATAATAGATATAGTTTTATTACTTCTAATAGCCCTCCTTCTTTTTGGTACCCCAATGAGCAGTGCATTACAATGGTGCCGCATTTTACCCGTGTGCGGATGAGTGTTTGAGAACGGAAAATGTTGGCAATGCCTCTACAAATTGTACACTGGAACATCCAAAGAATAAAATTGTATTTTTGAGAACAAAATAGGAAGTATCTTCCTGTGATTCTTAGTTTAAACCAGGGGAGGGGGCCTTTTTTGTGGTACTGGTAATGAGTACCATAGTCCTTCCTAGGGAACATTATCAGACTCTATTGGGAACTTGGTCTTTGTTATTGTGGAAGAATCAGGAGTCGACAGATTATTTGTCTCCTGTTTCATTTTCCATGAACATTTCCACAATATTTGGTTTCACACCTCTGCCTTTGTGAAATCATCCCAGATTTGGCAGCAGCTCACCCTTCTGTGCAAAGGGTATGTTTGAACCAAGAAAAAAGCAGCTTCTGGGTGACTGGGAGACTCTAGGATCAGAATGCAGAATGCAGAATGTAGGCAGTTACTGTGACCCTAAATTCTGAACAACCTCCTGACACCCAGACTAAATAGAGTTCAGATTTAGAAACTTCAGATAGAACTTTTGTGTCTATGATGACAACTAAAGAACACGTGTGATCCTTAAACCTAACTCTAACCCTTGACTTTAACCCTAAAAGCTAACATGACCCTAAGCCCCAAACTGGAACCCTGAATCTCAAACCTGAAATTGAACCCCACACCCAAACTCTGAACCCAAGCCCTGAATCCAAGCCCTGAACCCCGAACCCAAACCGTGAACCAGAACTCTGAGTCATGAGTCCTGAACCCAAACCCCAGCAAGAAACCAAACCCAAATGTGACCTTAAACTTTATCCCCTAAGCCCTAAGTCTTAAACCCTAAATCATAAGCCTAAAGCCCTAAGCTCTCATCCTAACCATTAACCTCACCCTCACCCAAAACCCTCACCCTCACGCTGATCCTAAACCCAAACCTTGATCTAGAACTATGACCCAAACCTGAACCTGAACCCAGACCCAAACCCTTGACCACACTTTGTTTATGCATTCACCATGGATGGACAGTTGCATGGTTTCTGCCTTGTGGCTATTGTGAACATTGTTCGGATTTAGGGGCTAGGGTTAGGGTCTTGGGCTGGGGTCAGGACCAGGCTTGAGATCAAGTTTGGGTCAGAATCATGTTCAGTCAGGGCCAGGGTCATGTTCAGTGGCACTGTTTGGGTCAAGGACTTTTGTCATTCCGTATTGTTTCCAATTAATTGTTTCTTAGCTATTTTTGGAGAAGTTGGGCGATATTGGGCTCCATTCAGCTTGAATTTTCAGAATTTATTGGCTTCAGCTGGACCCAGGGAGCGAGCAGGTGCTTCCATTGAACGGGGAGCTCACCTTGTCCTGCACTGCCTCCCCTGCCTGCAGAGGGCGCACGACCCCAGCTCCTGCCAGGAGCCCAGAGCCAGGCCTGCGCAGCCGCCGGGACAGGGGCGGACCTCCTCAGAACCTGAGGTGGAGGCTTCTGGGGGTCGCGTCCGCGCTGACAGGAGCCCGGCCTCCTCAGAACCTGATGTGGAGGCTTCTGGGGGTCGCGTCCGCGCTGACAGAAGCCAGACCTCCTCAGGACCCGCTGTGGAGGCTTCTAGAGGACACGGGGCAGCGTCCGCAAAGACAGGAGCCCGGCCTCCTCAGGACGTGCTCTGGAGGCTTCTGGGGGCAGTGGGGTCCCGTCCACTCAGACAGGAGCCCGGCCTCCTCAGGCCCCGCCGTGGGAGGAGAAGGTGAGGAGAAGCCCTCTGAGCAGGGACTGCTGAGGGGGCCCGTGCTCACAGGACTCAGCGGAGGAAGGGCGGGTGCGCAGACCGTGGGGTGTCCGTGGCTCTGTGTGCGGTGACGTGGGGTCCCCGGGGTGCCGTGCGCGGGGCTGTCGGGGCTCCCCTCTCTGGCCTCGGATCTGCTCCGGCGGCCCCCGCGTCCATGTTCACGCGCACCCGGATTCGGTTCCTGGGGCTGCTCCCGCGGTCTGCGGTCCGGGACGGCCGCCCGTCGCTGTGCTCCTGCTCCCGCCGCCTCGGCCCCGCCGGCTCCTCCCCGCGTCCACACCCGCGTCAGGGTTGTGGGTTCCGTATCTGCGAAGACCCCGCTGGAGGTCCGTAGCGGCGGCGCGGACTCTGCGGACGGCTGGGGGGAGAGTAGACATGTTCGCAGCATCCGCTCTTCCCTGAGAGCAGGGTGTCTTCCTGGCGTGTCTCCCTCGACTTCTGCGGTCCGTGTCTCACGGGGTCAGAGAACAGGTGTGTCAGCTCCTGGGGACATGTACTCCTAGGTGTGTGGTTCTTCTCGATGCGGGTGTGAAGGAGCCTGTTCTCAGTGGGTCTCGTTCTGATGGTGTGTGAGGACCACCTAGAAATGCAACGGATTTTTGTCTATTGGTTTTGCTCCTTGCCAACTTATCGAATTTATTCATTCTGTTAAACTTAAACTAAAAGTGCCAGTCGTTTTACCAGCAAAATGGGTTTATTTGGGAAGAGCAGAGACTTGCCATCGGGGACAAGCCAGCTCCGGCCACATCGCGGACAAGAAAGGAAGGAGAGGAACAGTATGTCTTGGAGAAGGAAGAGGAAGCGGGGAGCGCTGTTCCGAAGGGAAGTCCGCCGGAGAGAAGCAGGCTTCGGGGTGACGGCGTCTCGCCCCCGCGGAGCTGCAGGGAGCATGGAGTTCTTGGAGGAGAGGAAACCTGCGTCTTCCCCTTTGGGGCCTGTGACTGATGGGTGTCTCCCGTGGAGGCTTCCGACCCTGGGTCTGTAACTGACGGTCCTTCCCGTCACTGACCCTGAGTGGCGGGCTCCCCCCTCCAGCCTCCCCTGCTGGCATCCCCAGTCCACTTTCCTGAGGTTCCCTTCTTGCATTTTCACAGTTCTAACCAGGTTTGGGGGGAGGGTTGTGGAAAATGGGAATTCCAGATCCCACTGCTTCTACTGCACCCAAGACACAGGGGCTGCTGATTTAATCCTCCCACCAGTCTCTTGCTACCATTTGGCCTCCTTCAAGGGCCAGTGGGCTCTCCACGGTGGGTGAACCGGATCTGGGAGGGCGCGGCCTCCATCACAGTTTGATGTCGTCTCTGCTTCCGTGACCTGGTGCTGACGTGGTTGTTTGAAGAGTAATGGACTCTGTGGTGATTTCAGAGTGCGGTCAACCTGTCACCGCAGCACAAATACGCTTTATCTCCACACTCAGACCCCAGCTGTCGTCTCCTTACCACATTTACGACTTCACATGGGGTGCTTCAGTGCATTTTACCCCAAACAGGGACACTGTCCCGCGGAACCACCACATACCCGTAAATGAGGAAATCATTACAGCTTCCACATTATAACCCAGACCACAGACCCACTTCCACTGCCACCACCTGCCCCACATCCGAAATGTCCTTTTCCATTCAGATCCAGTTTTCTTTTTCTGGAACTGCCCCGAGACTTTCCCTTATTTTCACAACCCTGATGGATTTAAGGATTTAAGGATGGATTTAGAGCCATTTACAGAGGGCGCTAATCTGAGTGGTATTTTCTGTCTGGCTTCTGTCACTTGGGCTGTTTTCAGTGTCCATCCACGTGGTGACATGCATCAGTCCTTCATCCACTTTTTCACCGTGACTAAACATAAATAACCTTTACCACCTAAAACATTTCAGGTACACAATGCTCTGGCCTTAGCTGAGTTCCCACGGTTGTACCTCATTCTCCAGAACATGTACATTCTCCCCGAGGGAGACTCTGTGTGCATTAAACACCAACTCCCCTGATTTCTCTGGAGAAGGATCTATCCAAGTCCTTTGGCTATTTTAAAATTAGGTGGTCTTTTTGTTGAGGAGTTACAAAAGCTCTTTACATATTCTGGACAACAGACTCTTACTAGATACATCATGTGCAAATATTTCCTTCTGGGGGCTGTCTTTTCACTTTCAGGATAGTCACTTCTGATGTACCAAGATTTTTAATTTTTTCCAACATTTGTTTTAATAGTGAGGGAGAGAGAGTGTGCGAGCGGTCGGGGGCAGAGGGAGAGGGAGAGAGACTCTCAAGCAGACCCTACGCTCATTGTGGAGCCTGACATGGAGCTTGATATCATGACCCTGAGATCATGATCTGAGCCAAAATTAAGTTAGATGCTTAACTGACTGAGCCACCCAGGCGTGCTGAAAAGATTCTAAATTTTGAGGATATTATTTTATCTATTTTTTCTTTCTTTTCTTATGCTTTGCTGTCAGAACTAAAAGCATTGCTAAATCCAAGGTTATGAAGATTTATCCCCATTTATTTCTTCTAGAGTTTATAATTTTACCTCTTACATTTAAGCCTTTACTTATTTTGAGCTAACGTTTCTATGTGGAATGATGTAAGGGTCCAGTTTCATTCCTCTGCACATGGATAACCAATTGTCCCCAATGTAATGTTGCCCACCCTTGTCAAATTTCAGTGGACCATAGAAGAAGGGGTTTATTTCTGGTCTCACTTAAATCCCACTGATCTGTATGCATACCTTTTTAAAAGGGTATGCAGAACAATAAAAATTGTTATTTTATTTATTTATTTAAACAATTTTTTAATTCAATTAATTAACATATAATGTATTATTTGCTTCAGGGTGAATGCATACCTTTACAACAGTATCACAACGTTTTCTTGACTATTGCTTTTTTATTAGATTTGAACTTTCAAAGTATGACCTTTCACCTTTGATTATCTTTTTCAAGATTGTTCTGGCTATCTTGTGGTCCCTTGAAATTCCATATGACTGTTAGGATTAGCTTGTGCATTTCTTCCCAAAGGCCTTTGTGAATTTTGTTGGGAACACATTGAATTTCCACATCGCCTTGTGTTCTACTGCCATCTTATCAATAGCATGTCTTTTCATCACCATGGGGTGTCTTCAGAATTATTTAGGTTTCCCTTACTTTCTTTCAGCAATTTTTGTAACATTCAGTGTACAAGATGTGCACCTTGATTACTTCTATACCTAAAATTTGTTAATGTTGATGTTCCCTAAAAGGGAATTGTTTTCTTAAATTCCTTTTTGGGTGATTCATTGGTAGTGTATAAAAATAAGAGAGATTTTTGTGTATTGATATTTTGTCCTGTAACTGTGCTGAATTAGGTAACTGGCTGTAATCATTTTTGTTGATTATTTAGGAAGCTCTATGTAAGATGATGTTATCCCTGGTCTCTGATTAGACAGAGTTCTAGTGTTTCCTTTCACATGTGGATGCTTTCTTTCTTGGCTTATCCTTCTGGGTAGAACTTTCAGTACAATATTGAGCAACAGGTGAAAACCTGCATTCTGTCCTTGTTCCTGATTTCAGAGGAGAGCTGTCCATTTTCAGACTTAATCATGGTGTTTGCTAGAGATTTAATGAGAAAATTACTCCTCTTTCCTGCTTTCGTGAGTATTTATATCAGCAACAGACTTTGGACTTTGGTTAGAACATTTTATGCATCAATTAATATGACCACATGATTTATTAAAAATTCATTGTGCTGTATAACATTGCTTGTTTCACTCTATTGAATAACCTTTGAGGTGTTTGTGCAGAGCCACTTGCTTAGGGTGCACAGTCTATTTATGAGCTCTTGGTTTTGCAATTCTTCTGATCTAGCTTCTTACATCTCTTTTAAGAAAGGTACAGGAATGTATTTTGCTGATTTTGTGGGGTTGGTAATAGTGGTTAGGGTTAGGATTAGGGTTAGGGTTAGGGTTAGGAGTTAGGGATTAGGTTTAGGGTTAGGTTCTCCCTGTCCTCTCCTGCACAGGACCCATTCTCCTCTGTAACTAGAGTGATATTTTCGGAACATAAACTTTGGGCCTTTCTGTGGTCTGCTCCCCTCCTGCCCGTCCTCTCCAGCTTCACCTCTTCCACCACAGCCACCCTTCTGTGGGCCACACAAGTGTGTGGTTGTCCCACATGTGCCCTGGGCCTGACTACAAGCCTTTGCTTTTGCTCTGCCCTCTGTCAGGATCCCTCTTCTATCCCCCTGCTTCATATCTGGCTTGTTCCCCCATTGGCTGGGTCTGGGCTTGCCCTCTGCTGACCTGACTCATGTCTGCTGGTTGAGTGTGCTTATCCCCTATTTAAATGTAGTGCCCGCTTTCCCTGTGTGAGTGATTTACTAACCTGCCGGGTGTGGGGCAGGCACAGGGAAGTAGCCTTAGCGCCTACGCAAAAACATCAGTCTCAGAGGGGCTCACCACACTTGCCTATAATGGGGGAGCTGCTGTCCTCACAGGGGGGAGTAGGTAGTACCCTTAAAGGGGGACCAGCCACGGGACGTGGTTGGACAAGACTTCCAACCTTTTGGGGCCCGGAAGATGTAGACTGGACCTGGAAGCTTACACCTTGGATTCAAGCCTGGGACCTAAGCAAGCCCCCTCTTCTTCCTGGTGTCATCTTTTGCCTTCCCTGTCCATGGGCTGGACTTGATTCCTGATTTGGCAGAGTTTGAGGGTGACCCCTCCTAGGAATACCAGTGGGTTACTGAGCACCTTGTCAGGAGGATGCCCTGTAGCCTTCCAGGGAGGACCCTACAGGAAGTGGAGACATGTCTGTGGGGGCCAGCGGCAGCCCATTCAAAGCAAAGTGGGACAGGTGTCTGGCCCTGCTGATCCTAGCCGCTCTGTAAGACATAGAAATGAGGGCTGTGCCCAAAGGTGTTTCCTTCCTGGAAGGTGGGGATGGGATCTGCAGGGGGGGCGGCCAGTGGAGGGCACCTGCAGGGTTTGCCCAGGAGCTCAGCACAGGCGGAGTGTTCCTGGCTCCAGCATGCTGACTGTGGGGCTGCATGGGTTTCCAGCCTCCAAAGCCTCAGGCTCCCCTTTGGAAGACAGGCTGCTGCTGATGACCCCCATCTCGGGGAACAGATATTAGGGAGGTACTGCTGGCAGATTCCATCAGGAAGGTCAGGAGGTGGCTGTTGCTTAAAGCAGCCCAGGGCCCACCCCCTTGAAGAAGGTGCACATGTCCATGGCCCCCAACTCTGATGTCCTGCTGCCAGCCTCTGGGCAGTGACCCTCTTCCTGCCCTGTCCACTGCCCCTGTAGATACGTGGTCTTCCTGGAGCTGTTCCTGCAGACACCAGAGAAGGACCTCATGGTAGGGCACGGGGTCAACTACTAGGTTTTCACCAATAAGCCGGCTGCCAGGCCCCATGTGCCCCTCCAGGTAGGCCGGAGGGTGGTGGTCCTCATGGTGGACACAGGGTCACTTACTACGTCTTCACAGACCAGCTGGTTGCTGTGCCCTGTGGGCCACTCTGGGAGGGCCGGAGGGTGGTGGTCCTCGAGGTACACGGCATCCTGCTCTGGCAGGATGTGTCCATGCGGCACAGAGCGATGATCAGCCGCTTCCGCGAGCAGCGCTTCTTCTGTGACGTGGAAGACCAGGTGTGCGTGGACGTGGATGCGGGAATGAAGTTCTGGGACCATGTGGGCATAGAGATCCTGTCCCCCCTCTTTGGCACCCCACGCCCTGGTTTCTACTGGGAAGCCCATGAGGACTTAACTACGAGCGCTGGACACAGTCCCAGACCCACATCCCCAGGGACCAGGGCAACTTTTACTACATGGGGGCCTTTTTTGGGAATTGGTGGTGGAGGTTCCCCGACTGACCTTGGCCTGTCACCAGGTGATGGGGGTCAACTGGCCCAATGGCATTGAGGCCGTGTGGCCCGATAAGTGCCACCTCAAGAGATACCTGCCAGGCCACAGGCCCACCAAGGTGCTGTCCCTGGAGGACCTGTGAGACCCACGGCTGCTGGGCTGGCCCCCCCCATCATTCCCCGGGTCATGAAGAAGCTGAGATCCATGGCTGTGCCCAAGAATCACCAGGACACCCAGAACTCATGAGGGGCTGTCCCCGGAGGAGCTGTGGGACCTGCGGTATTGGCCTGTCCCCTGAATGACCTGTGGGACCTGCGGCTGATAGGCTGGCCCCTGTCATGAAGAAGCTGAGATTCAGGCCAAGCCCAAGAATCACCAGGACAAACAGAATCCATGAGGGGCTGCCCCCAGAGGCCATGCAGGACCCGAGCCTACTGGGCTGGCCCCCCATCATTCCCTCGGTCATGAAGAAGCTGAGATTTGGGCCATGCCCAAGAATCACTAGGATACCCGGAACTCATGAGGGGCTGCCCCCGTCTCCATCAGGAGGTGCTGCCTTGAGCGGAGCCATCAGAGCAGATTCCTACTTCTGTCCCCTTGAGGGAAACAGTGGAACCCAGCACTGCTTGCACAGGCACGCCAGCGCCCCAACCACCTCTGCGCACAGGAGGCCTGCCTGGGGGCATAAATTCCTCTCTTTGTGGTCACTACATTTTGATCATTTCTGGGTCCTTTACAGCTGTGAATGGCTCTAGTTTTATATCAGATGTTTTTCTGTGTCAATGCTGAGCAACCATCTTAAAAAGAACAATTGAGGGAAAAGGTTTTCTCCGTGGTTCTAAACAGAAATCTCCTGTTGAGGCTGGGAGCAGTACTGTAGCAGCCATGGACTCAGAATGGGTGCTGGCTGGGTCTTCCCTCCCAGTCCTTACACCACACCGCAGCCATGGGGCTTCAGGGTCAGGGGTGCGCCGAGCCACCTCTCAGACCCCCCAGTGCCCTCACCACCAGAGTCCTTGGCCGTGGCCACTAGCTCGGCCTCCAGAAGCGTGGAGTCCTCTGGACTATATAAGGTTCCTGCCTTGGTTTTAAATGGCTATTTCTGTGCTGGTGTTTGTGAAATGTGGGCACTCGCTCTGTCTGGATGTGCGTCCCCTTGGGATTCCTCAGTGCCCACCAGTGGGTTTGCACTTGTGCACTTTCTCAGGACCAGCTGCCTCCACTGTGTCTTAGCAAGCACTTACTGAGCTCAGTCACCCAACAAGGGGCAGAGCATGAGAGCGAGAACTAAGATACAGGCTCCCTGCTCCTGGGCCCTCCAGGGACTCGTCACGGCCCTGACTTCCTGACTCCTTTTGTATTGTGGTATAAAGGACATATAACTGATACCATGAAGCACGTTTCAGTGGCAATAAGTATATTCCCTATTCTGCACTGGCTACCTCTGTCCATCGCCGCAATGTTTTCATCATCCCAAACTGAACCTCTACCCATGAAACCCTAACCCCCCATTCTCCTTCCCCAACACCGGCACCCAGCAGCTCCTTCCACCTCTGTGAATAGAAGTGCTCTCCATCCCTCCCAAGTGGGGTCCTCCGGTGTCGGTCCGTTAGGGACGGGCTTATTTCACGTAGCATAATGGCCTCAAGGTCTGTCCTTGTGAGCCTGAACCTGATCCACTTTCCCCCCAAAAGTGTGGCTCAGCCCTCTCCTGTCTGAGCCAAACCTCCTCAGTACCCTCTGCTCCCCTCACCTTCCTCCTCAGCCTGAAGATGATCCCAGCCAGTCTGAAGCTTTGAAGACCTGTACAGTCCGGATGCCAGGCACATAACCCGGGGGCCCCGGTCCTCACCTATACCCCATCTGTCTATGTCAGGTGCCTGCCGCCCTCCCCCAACTGACCATTGTGCCTCCCACAGGTGTCTCCATCTCAGGAGAGGGAAACACCAAGTCCAGACCCTTGGAGTCCTCTGGGACTTCTTGCTTGCTACCAACTTTCCCAGTAGTGAAGTGGCTACTGGAGGACATTCAATGTCCAAAAGATTTAAAGGCATACGTGAGTCTCTGCTGCCTAAGGCAATGGATAACAGTTGGGGTAAATAGAAACCAAGCAGAATCACAGGAAGAAAGGCTGAGGAATGAGGAGCTTTAGGGAAGAAGGGTCTGGAAGCTCTGACGGCCCATACCTGAACTTCAGATGCTCTTCAGTTACTCCTGTACCCCTGGTATCTTCCTGGAAAGCTGACATGGCTGTTTTCAGACAGCTCGACCAGCAGTACCCTCAGTTTCTGGGAGTCGAATTTGCTGGAATCCGCAGGGTGTCCTGCTGCCCCACTGTGATCGCGTTTTGAAGGTGCTTTATCCGGGCATCTGAGGAGCCAAGACTGTGGGTCTGTGACCTGGAGGGATTCTGAGCAGAACTGGTGGGATGGGAGGGCTACAATGCCCAGAGGCAGGTTTCCAGAAAGCGGACTGGGGTCCATGGCATCCTACTGTTTTCGAATCAAAGCCCTGAGATCTTTAAAATGCCAGCAATGTTACAGCATGGGCCAGAAAAGCAAATGTCCCTGTGCACCCAACACCACCTAAACTATTGGGCATTTCTTGTCACTTGAGCTGAGCACAAAGGATTGGGAGTTGGGGCTTGAGGAGGGTCCTGGGCCAGACTTTGTATTTGGGAGACAAAGGCCATCCAGACAAGCTGTGCTGAGCCTGAGGAGGGGGGTTTTTGTGGAGACCCCAGTTGCAGGCACTGCTGTCCACGGATGATCCCTCAGCCTGCCCCAGTGCACCTGCTGCTGGGGGAGAGACTTCCCCCTCCTCTCTGGCTGAGGGCTCTCTCCTACACCAGGTGCCTCTTTCCCTGCGAGCCACTGCCATCCTGCAGCCTGGGAGGGTGGATACCCTGAGTTCCTCCAGCTGCTGGGGGAGCACCTTCCCCCTCCTCTCTGCCTGAGGGTTCTCTCCTGCATCAGGTGCATCTCCTCTCCTGCCAGTCACTGTCAGCGTACAGCCTCGGAGGGTGGATACCCTGACAACCCCCAGTCCTGTGGCCAGAGCCAGTGTGACATTGTCTCCCAGCAGGCCTGTACACCAGGTCACCACAGTGCTCACTCTCCTCCTGCAGGCTCACTGTGCCACATCCTCCCTCAGTCTCCCTGGGTGCAAGTCTTCCTCTGCTCGCGGACCATCCTTGACCCAGGCTCCACACGCTGGGCCTAGGAGCAGGTCTGGACCTTCTGGAATCTCACTTCCGTGCCCATGACATGGGCACAGTCCATCCTCACAGACTGCTCAGAGGAGACCCAGCGAAGGAAGAGGCAGGCCACTACAAGGGAGATGGCAAGTGACCCAAGAGGGAGCACACAGTCCTTGCAAAAAGCACCGGGCTCACAGGACCCAGCATAGGATGTGGGCATCAGGCCAGGGGGCATAGGGAGTCCTGGAGGGGGTGGCCCTGTCGGGGAGGCCAGGGAAGGGTCCCAGAAGAGGCAGGAGACAAGGAAGACGACGGGACAGAGCTTCCCAAGGAGTTTGATGGAAGGATCAGAGAATTTCAGAGACCCTTGGGAAAACTCTGAGACCCTAGAGATATTGGCTGAAATGCTGGCATTTGGTCTGAAAAGTTGGGTCACAACACCGCAGTCGACGCTGGATGATTTACTCTTTGTTGGTTCTAGGAATCAGTAGGTACCTGCCAGTAGAACTCACATTGCATGAAGTCTGGGATATACTTACTTTTCATCACTTTTCAGGACTAGATTTTTCTAGAGGAAGTGCTAAGTTTGGGTCTTCCATTCTTTTCTTTGTGCAACTGGCCTGTGTTTTCAGGAGCAGATTCCTGGTGCTCATCACCACTCCTAGCCCTGAGAATTGCCCCTCTCTCCTCCCACAGTGGACGTGACCATGTAGGATGGGGGGTTCTCACTGATGAAGCCCCAGTGCTCAGTACACAGCAGGGACCCCAGATCCTCTGCTGAATGAGGGAGGAAGGAGGGAGGGAAGGAGGGATGGAGGGAATGGGAGGGAGGGAGGAAGGGAGGGAGGAGGGGGGGTTGCAGGTAGGGAATGAATGAGGGAGAGAAGGAATGAGGGAGGGAGTAAAACCACAGAAGCCAGGTCCATAAATCAGGAGTCCTTATTTGGGGTGAGGTCCGAGGGCATCGCAGCCCACCCGGGCCCTGGATGGTGGCTCAGGGCATGTCCATCTGTCCTCCCAGTGCTGACCTTCCTTCTCCTTGGACCCGCTGTCATCCTGGATCCTCTCCCCCTCCTCCTCAAACAATTCTCAATGTTCCCAGGGGCAGGGTGGCAGGAGGGGTGGGTCTCAGGAGGGGCTTCCAGGATCTTGTGCCCCGGCTGACACCGTGACAGTAGCTGCAGGGCATTCTATCCTGAAAACTGGGACCGTGGATCCCATCCATCTCCTTGGGCATTAGTGTTGTTCCATTCCCTGCTCTCTCCACCACTGGTGTGATGAACACTCCTGACAATACGTGTGTGAAAAACCGAACCAGAGTTTACGAGGTTGAGTCCGAGGCTGAGGATGGGTGCCCCTGTAGCCTGGGATGGGTGCTGCTCACTGTTCTCCCAGACAGGGGTGCCTGTCACCGTTCTCTCCGGGGGACCTCTAATTCCTCACGTTCTCCCCAGGGCTGCTGGTCCCCAGACCAGACACCTGCCAGTCTGAGGGTGACCAGCGCTGCCTCCATAGGGTTTCCTTTGCCAGAGTCCTTCCCCAGGAGCTCCCGCATCTCTGACACATATTCCCTGTGTGCCTACCCTTCCACCTTGGACTTGCATCTGTTTGGTCTCCGTCCCTGGAGAACCCAGTGACTGGAGCGTGGTTTGGGTCAGAATCAGGTGAAACCTTTCTCTGGCCTTGGGTTGTGAGCAATGCTTTTGCCCTTTGTGGTGTGCCTTCCAGCTTTCTGTGTTTCCCTGGTTTCTGTGTGGGTCTCAGGAGGAACCAGCACTGTCCTGTCGGGGATCAGGCTGTGGTGTTCCAGCAGGACCAGGGGTCTCGGCCCTGAGATTGTGCCCACCATTCCCTTTAGGAATTGTAATCTATGTAATCTATGATTACATCTGATGTGTAATCCATCGGGGATGTCAATATCAAATAAGGGATATTTTATGACAAATAAACACAGAAGAAAATGAGTCCCCTTTGAAAATAGGGGGACAGACACAAAGGTAACTATTGCGTGATTCCACTAGCAGAAACATCAAGAATAGGTAAAGGAACAGAGAGAGAAAGCAGCTTAGGGGTTGCCATGGTCTGGGCTGTAGGAGAAATGGGCAAGGAGGGCTTCTGGTTCGGGGACTCCTTTGGGGAATGAGATATTCTGCGGCAATGTTCTGGGGTGTGGTGGCACAACGTTGGGCATGTACTTAATGCTCATGACGTGTTCAATTGAAAACAAGTAATTTTATTTAAAACAGATAATACACAGTATATAGGACATGGAAGGATAAAATAACAGTTAATATGTACCAGAGAGAAAGAACATAGGGGGAGGGAATGAAACAATCGGGCGGGGCCTCGGGTTCCAGCGATGGAAATAAGGGTAATTGTACAAGGAGCTCCCCCTGCAGGGCTGTGGGCTCTGGATGTGGCCGTGGGAGCCCTGCAGGAGCAGGAGTAGGGGCAGGGGTTAGGATAGGGGCAGGAGCAGGGGCAAGATCTGGGCCCGGGGGAGGGGCAGGGGCTAGGGTGGGGGAAGGGGGAGTGGCAGGAATTGTAGCAGGGGTAGCTCAGGGGCTGGGGCAGGATCAGGTGCCAGTTCTTCCTGGACAGCGCCAGGCTCTCCGTGGGCAGGTGCCGGGTCACCTGCTGGCTCCTGGTCTCCTACTGAAGTCACTGCAGGCACTAGCTCTCCCTCCAGATACGGCTCTAACTCCTCAGGTGGTGGAGCAGCTGTGAGAGGAGAAAAGCTCACCCCCGTGCCTGCTCCCCATGGGCCTTTGCAGAGACAGAGCCCAGCCCAGGGTCTCCAGAGAAGCCACAGCCGGGAAGGACCCCTCACGGGGACGTCTCCCCAACTGCAGTCCACCTGCTGTGTGCTCTATGCCCAGTCGTTGCTCCTGGCCCCACACCAGCCTCTGGGGGCTCCTCCTTGTGGGGTCAGCACCAACCCGTCCCCACACACCACAAACACCCAGCCCCAGCCTTCTCACCCTCGGCCTCGGCCTCCGTGGGCTCCTGCTCCTGGACCACTGTCCAGTGAACAAACACCTGGGACAGTGGTCCATGTGGTGTCGGAGGTCTTGCCTGGCAATCCCCAGCACCTTTCTCAGGATGCCTGTGGGGTCAACCCCTCTGTCAGGGAGGAGGGCATGTCTGCCAGCTGCCTCTCCATGTCCTCCGTGGCCTTCTGCAAAGACAGGGACTGGTAGCCGGCCCCGAGGCATCACAGCCCTGCCCGGCCATCCGCACTGTCCTCCTGCCCAGTACCCCTGCTGCTCCCAGATCAGACACACACCTGTGCGTGCACAGCCCTGCAACCGGGATGCAGTGACCCATCCCTGCAGGGCTATTGGGATAAACCTTGGGCAGAAGGGTCAGCGCCCACACACCGCATCCCACACAGCCAGCCTTGACCTTGAACATGACCTACCCACCGGGTATCTGACCCCTCATCAGCCTGCTCCTGCTCGGGTTGGCCCCACCCCCATGACCCCTCTTTACACACAAACTCACACACAGGCACACACACACACACTCACACACAGACACACATACACGCACACACACACACACACACACACGCACACACACAGGGAAGGCACCTGGGGCTACACAGGTCATCAGTGCGAGTGGGGCTGGGTGGCTGGCCTTGGGCCTCCCGCTGTCACCTCTGTCCTTCCAGCCAAATGGCCAGTGGTGGTGGGGAGCCCTGACATGAAATCCCCAGCGGGGGACACCGTATGCAGGGCACGCTTTCTTCTGCCTGCAGCTTCTGGACCTCAGAAAGCAGCATGTGAACATCTTGGTTTGAGGATCTCCAATGAAATGAGCTGGGCAGGGGGCTATCTGTGGAATGTGGGTGCCTAGTTACCAGGGTTCCAAATTCTGTTGGGCTCTGTTGTCAGGGAAGTGAGGTCACCACTGCCTGGGGTCCCCTTACCCAACTTCCTCCTCACACAGGAGTCCCCGAGGGCCCCCCTCCCCCGCTGCTCAATGCTCACCATCCCCCCATGCCCCATCCACACAGTAACACCCACACAGCCCACCCACAGCCCTCGGCCGCAACAAGGAGGGCCCTGACCTTGGTCTCCAGACTGGTGGCCCAGTGCTCTACCCCGTTCTGCGTACCCAGGTCCTTAACCCCCCAAGTCCCCAGTCTGTCCTCTGCTGAGAAGGACCTCGAGGGGGTACAAATCATTTTCCCAAGACTGAGATCACAGGGGGTCGGGGATGAAGATCCAAGACTAACAGGCTCTTCTACAAGCCTGTGGGACCCTTGGGACACTGCATCTCTGCAGCCCAAGTGACAGAAGAGTAAGCTGAGGCCTTTTGTGCTGTAGCCCCTCTGGACTTGGGAGTGGGTATCTCTTCCTACTCCCAAGTGCCCAGGGTGGTGGTGGACACAGGAACCCAGACCCTGTCTTCTCCCAGTTCCCTGGAAACCCCCTGGGTCCCTTGGGGACCCCTGACCATCAACCTGGCCTGTCTCCCCTCCCCATGCTCTGGATCTGGGTCCTTGCCAGGAGTCCTGATGCCCTGCCCCATGGCCCAGCCGTCTCCAACCTCTTTCTTCTTTCCCTCTTGTCCCCCACCTCGTTCCCAGGGTGTCCTCCCCTTCTGACCCCAGCTGGGCAGTCAGTGATGTGTGTGTGTGGGTGGGTTTGCAGGTGCACATGCCTCTACGTCCATGGGGATGCCAAGGTCATGTCGCCACATGGGACGGGGTGGGTAGCTATCCCCAAGGATCTGAGGGGCTCTCACCCCCAAAGCAAACCTCATGGGAGGGTTGGGGCTGAACTAGGACTGGAGAGCCGCCCTGCTCCTTGGGCTCTGCACCCCTCATTTGTCCTGGGCCAGTCCTTGCCTCTCTTGACCCAGGATCCCAACTGTCGCTGAGTGTTGGACATGGAAACGCTTGAACGTGGCCGCTCCTCCAGGGGTAGGTGGGGGACAGGTGCAACAGGCACCCAGGCCTCCCCACCGAGAGGGCCAGCCAGGTGTGTCATGACCAGGTATGCAAAGGAGACCTGCACACAGCACCTGTACGGTGAACCAGCCCTGTGGCGGATGTACACGAGACCCATGGCTCTGCACCTGACCAGTCCCCCACATTCCCTCACCACAGCTGACTGCTCTGGGGCCCCAAAGTACACTGGGCCCTGCAATCACACCCACCCTGGGCGGCAGGCCTTAGGGTGAAAGGCCAGGTGTGTAGGACATCTGGGGACGCACAGGTCATTGAATGCCCCCCACCCAGCTGGCCTGGAATGCAGACTCCATCTCAGGGTCCAGCTAAGTGCAGGGCTGGGCCAGTGGACCTGGAGGCATCAGTGGAGGCTGACTCAGGACAGGGAAAAGATCAGTCTGCCCCTTCCCCTTCTCCTCACCTCCTTCTGCCTTGTCTTCCTGGCAGGACCCATGGCAGAGGTCCAGCCTGTCCCTGGCTGCAGCCCTGGCTGGAGTCAGAGGGGCGGGAAGGAGGCCGGGGAGGAGGGGCGCACCAGCAGGATGCCCGAGTGTGAAGGGGGTCATTACTGTAATGAGAGACCCCATGGGCATTTAGGGATTTCAGCCCTTTGTAGACATGAGCATGGGCCCCAGGACTCGGCCCCTGCCCCATCCTTCACTCTCCACAATGCCCTGCATCCTTCCCAGCCCAGTCCTGGTCCACAGCCAGTCCTCCCTCTGGCCCCAGGAAATCCAGCTGCTCCAGGGGCTGCAAAATCATTACAAGCTGGAACCGAGCCATCCCTATGGGGCCTGGTTCCGGGTCCTGCAGCCCCACAGTGAGGAGAGGTGAGGCCAGCAGGAGCGGGGAGAGGGCAGAGTGGACTCTCCCTGGGGGCCATGGCTCCCTGGTCAGTGCAGACCCTGTTGTGTGCCAGCCCCTAGGGCACCCAGATTCCAGGTCCCAGTCAGGCTCCGGGAGAGAGACCAGAGTGTGGCTCCTGCTAGCTCAGATGTGTCATTCCGTCCTGTAGCTACAGCCTGTCCCACCAACTGAACTCCCCCTCCTAGTCGGCCAGCTCACCTTCAAGGTGAAGAACAGGCCATCATGAAGCTCAGGGGCAGGTGCGTGGCTGGGCAGGCAGGGGAGGGCTCGCTCTGGGCTCAGGGAGTCTCTGGCTGGTTTAGCAGGGCTCTGGAGGGCTGGCCTTCCAGATCCTCTGCTGACTAGCCCTGGGTTAGGGTGAGGGTTAGGGTTAGGTTGAGGGTGAGGGTGAGTTTTAGAGTTAGGGTTAAGGTTTATGGTGAGGGTGAGGGTGAGGGGTGAGGGTTAGGGTTAGGGTTGGGGTAGGGGTAGGGGTTAGGGTTAGGTTTAGGAGATGATGGCTCCTGATACTCAGGTAAAGATATATAAGACCTACTGGATATTCAGTTGAAGGGCATGTGACCTCCTGAAAGTTATGTGAGCTGAGAAAGTGTGACATTCAGTTAGAAAGTTAGTAGGAGAATAAAGCTCATTTGACAATCTGAAAACTCATAACACTCAGGAAGAAGCTATGAGGTGTCCTGACACACAGGTAGGCGAGGGACAACCTCTTGATGCTCAGATGGTCTGGTGGAGAACGTACACTCAGGAAGAGGAGGGCACACTGCCCTTCAGGCAGGTGGAGGTTTGACCTCCTCACACTCCTACAGGAAGGTGAAAGTTCTTAACATGCAGGTATGTGAGGTGAGCATTTGTCATCCTCCCGTTGGTGAGATGCCGTCTCCTGACAATCAGAAAAATGAAACCTCAGCATATTCAGGTTATTGTGGTGAGAATTCCTGACCCTGAGGTATAGGAGACACATCTTCCTGCATGTAGTTCCAGAGAGGAGACCTGGAGACACTCAGGTAGGAAACACCAGACCCTGTGATACTCAGCAGTGAATAGAAAGGTGGGCTTTGTAGTCCTAAATTAGAGAAATTCAAAGTGGCTCTTTGAAAATGTGCTGATAGTATGTACTTGGAAGAGGGAAAGACAATTTGCCCTACACAGGGTCAAGGATCGATTAATCTGGTGAGCCCGACACCCTGTGACCTTGACATGTGGCATCATCTTGACACAGAGGGACAGAACTGCCCCTCAACCCATGATTTGGAACAGGAACTGTGGTTGAAGCTTGCATGAGGGGCAGACCCTGACACTGCACAAAACTGGATCCTCAGATGATATGGAGCCTTCAAAGGGTAACTGGGAATGAAGATCCTGGCCTTGGGACAGAGGGAGGGGGCTGCACATGAGCCCCCGTCACCCGAGGGTTGCAGGGGAGCCTGTACAGAAAGCTGGCATCTTGTTTCAGCCTGGCCCGGTTAAGCTAAAGGGCTCCTGCCTAGCCTGACTATTGGGGTGGGGGAGGGGGGATGTAGCCATGCTGATTGGTCAGGAGGCCACAAAGCTTTGTGAGGTCACTGGGCTTCCAGGCCAGGCTGGGCCATGAGTATGGTAGAGATGCTGTCAACTGCCATTCTGCTGGCCTTGGCAGTGTCTGTGGTTGCCAAAGATAAAGCCACGTGTGAGTAAGTGTCAGGGACTCCTCCGGGGGGTGGAAAGGGTGTTTTCTGAATAGCAAGCCCCACCCAGACTCCCTCTGTCCAGGACTAGGAAGGAGGCCAAGCTTGGGCCTTAGTAGTCCCCTGGGTCTCACGGGTGTGACCCACATCCCCAACTTAGTCCATCCTTGCTCCCAGCTTCATCAGCCGAGAGACCCCAGGTCTGACCCCGGGCTCCTATGCCTCCCATAGCACAGACGCCGGGGTCCTTCCCTCACCTAGAGACTGACCTCACTGCCTCTTGCACATCAAGTCCCAATTTTTAGAAACCCCTTTCTTCCCATGGATAGTGAGGTGCCCCTTCTGTGGCTGACCCCAAAGACCCCAGGTTATTGTCATGGCATTCTTCTAGGGTCCCGCCTCCACCTTAGACACTGACAGACCCCAAGTTACCCCCAAACTCTTGTGGCCTCACCCCAGTTCCCAGAACTTCCACCCCGGGTCCCCGCTGCTCCCCACACCTGGGATCACTGGACCTGCCGTGGCTACTCTCCCTCTTCCTGCCACCATCCAACCCCACATCGCAGCCCCAACACCCCTGTGGCTGTTTCCTTAGTCTCCCGCCCAGAATTGGCTCGAAAGACTTGGATGAGCCTCAAATGCAATTTCCTGACGGAAATAAACCATTCTCGATAAATTACATGCTCTGTTCTTCTATTTCTATAGCGTTTGTCAAAAAGACAAAACTACAGTGATAGAAAACACATGAGTGGTTGTCAAGGTTAGGTATCAGGGGAAAGTAGGACTATAAATGAAATATCAGAAAAAGTTGACTTTATAAGAAGGAAATTTACCATGGATAGAAAGGAACATCATATAATGATAAAAGAGTCAATTCGGGGTGCCTGGGTGGCTCAGTTGGTTGAGCGACTGCCTTCAGCTTAGGTCATGGTCCTGGAGTCCCGGGATCAAGTCCCGCGTCGGGCTCCCTGCGTCCCTGTGCAGCGGGGAGTCTGCTTCTCCCTCTAACCCTCCCCCCTCTCATGTACTCTCTCTATATATCATTCTCACTATCTCAAAATAAATAAATCTTTAAAAAAAGTCAATTCACCAAGAAAATACAACAATCTTAAGAGTGCACACATAAAAACAGAGCTTCAAAATACAAGAAATAGAATCTGATTGAGCTGAAAGAAGAAATAGTCACATCAACAATTACATTTGGAGGCTCAATGGTCCTCTCTGGGTAAATGACAGAAATAAACAAAACATCTTTGCAGTGTTCTGGGGAAGCAGAAGCAATAGGAGTAAATAAAATGAGCCAAGTTCCATACTCTTGTTGAAGGTGCTTGAATGTGATCTGAGGATACGTTTAAAAGAAGGAAGCATGAGAAAGAAGGTAAAGAAGGCCCACTGTGTTTCTTGGAGTGGAGAGCTACCAGGTAAAGCACTAGTAAGGCCCTCTTTTCAAATGAGAATTTAAGGCAGGTTTGGAAAGAAGGTTTGGTGAGTTAGAGGGAGGGCAGCTAATTCCGTGCTGAGAATAGAGAATAGTCAAGTGGATAGAAAGATAATGTGTGCCAGTGTGTCTCTGGATTGGAGTGGGAGTAGGGAAGCAGTGGCCAATGAGGAGTTTGGAAAATGGGATGATAAGTTATGCTGAGAGCATAGTGGTTAGGGCACCATTTGCTGTTGGCAGCGCTGGAAACCCAGACAGCAAAAGTACGGTCAGTGCATTGGGCGCATTGGAGTCCACACAGATAGGTGTCTGTGCAGGAGCATGAGGGAGTCCATGTCTGAAGAAGCGTCTTCTGGCACACAGCTTTCCCATCTGTGATCAGGAGGACCCCAGCATTCTGTGTCTGGGTGGCAGGGTCCACTTCTTTGAGGGTTTAGGAAGGACTTTAGGATTATCGCCCTCACTTCAACCATTCAACAAGAGTGCTCTACCTTGCTCATGTTCACGAAATGGATTTCTGTGGAAGCGATTCTTCTGTGGAAGGAAATAAGAGGTACTACACCTAAAATTTTGATGACCACTGTCCACTAGATAAATGACACATCATGGAATCCCAGCCTCTAGATATCTGAGTCGAAGGGTATTTCCAGACCCCTGATCTGAATTTTATGAACAACTTTTGTTACTGAAGAGCTGCCAGCTGCCTAAAACTCACACACCAGACTTGAAAAGGTAGTGTCTGGATATTGGGGGAGGCAGAGAGTAAGCTCAGTTTAGCCAAAGGCTGTCAAGAGTAAATTCCTTAAAAGTGATCTGACACAGCAGATGTGAAATTGAAAGGTCATTATTGTAAAACTATACATAGGAGCCACAAATACACAGAATATATATTTTATAAAAAATTTCTGTAATTGATTTTCTGGTTGAATATTTTCTCCCATTAAAGTCTTTCCTAAATTTAATATGTGCCTTTAGTTTCCAACTGTGTTTGCTGGAGAGAAGATGGCCTACTATAGCATGTAGGCCACTCTCCATGCAACGCTTTTTTAAACCTAAACCTAAGGTCTCCAATTACCCCTACTGATGCAACCTAAAAATGCCCAGCCCAAGCTCCCCTCCTGTTAGACCCATGTTTCCTCCTACCCACTGGACAGCCCCACCTGGACAGCTGGCAGAAGCTCACTGCTTACATGGCTCACACTGACTGCATCCTCCACACCTTTGCTCATTAACTTACTAACACCTCTTCCTCCCTGATACTCAATCTCAGATGAGAGGAAAAGCTTCTGCCAATTGAGAAATCTCGGATTTCAGGGTCATTATAGACTTTACCTGCCATCTCAAAGTTCCTAACTTCCTAAAACTCTTGTACATCACATCTCCCACCATCCTCCCATTCAGGCTGAATTAAGTGCTTTGTCATGTTATTTTGTTTTGTTTACTTGATATTCTTTCTCAGCATACGTTCAATAAATGTTTGCTGGATGCATCAAGTTGCTGGAGGGTGCCATTCCCTGATTCAAAATGTGGAGCCTGCCCCCTGCCTGGGCCTTCCACCTCCATGGATGAAACCCAGTTCTCCAACTGCTCACGGAACTTCAGAATTCCTATGGAAACTATTATTGAGGGTGTCACCATGGACGTCTCCTCCCCAGGTCCAAACACCATCTTGGAGGTGGGGTTGCTCTCAACAGGATGGTCCGTGGTGCTTCCTTCCTAGGAAACACGGTCTATCAGATTTCCCCAGCCCATTTATGCTCTTTGCCCTGCACTGGCGCCCACACTTTCTTATCAGTTGGATAAGAAAAAGCCATCTCCACAGGTTTTCCGCCCACCCTGCAGACTGGTGGCAACACAGGCCAGCCGTCCTAGCCACAGAACAAGGCACCCGCCCCTGCTATGCCACGACCTCAGGAGCCCGGGAAGGCAGTCTGAGCCGTGGACACCATTTGGACAGCTTTGAAGCGTGTCCATGCCCCGCCCTTTATCTCCAGAGTCTGAGGTGATTGGCCCCAGGGCTTTCTCCTTCCAATTTCACCCTCCCTGCAGCTAGCAGCATGCTCCCTTCCAGTGCTCCTGGGTATTCCTGGCCTATCTCAGCTGTCCTTCCTCGGTCACCCACCCCTCACTCACATAGCCCTATCCTCTATGTGGGGTTGCACTCCACCCAGGGGGAAAGCCCCCTGCCTCCAGCAGGCATCATGACAGCTCCCAGCCCTGGGACCCCGGCAAGGATGCCCTGGACCACTAGAGTAGTCAAGAGATGTCGCTCACCTGAATTCAGGGGCAGAGAGACAAGTGTACTCTTCCTGACAGAGGTAGGGGGACTTTACAGTAGTGGGGTGTCTGGCATGCTGCCGATCCATTCATCCAACAGACCTGCCCTGTCAGACCACCCCGCAACTTCCAGCTGGTGATAATGATTCAGAGGCTTCCCCAGCCCTTCCACGTTCTTTCTCCTGAATCCCTCCGCCTCTCCACCGTCTCTCCTTTTGGCCCCTTTCCCCCTAAGCTGAACTCTAGATTCAGAGCCCTGACTGCCAACCTGCCTGGGGCTCTCTGGACTTGGTTTCATACTCGTTTTCTCTCATGGACTCTGGCCATCACTTTCCCCAGGATGCTCTCAGTGCCCCTCACTAGCTGAGGGTGTCCTGGCTGGTCTCCTCCCCTGGCTGCTGGTCATTCTGGCCAAATCCCTCTTTCTCAAAGTAGAGGGGGAAATGTCTTGTTGATACTGCAGAATCTTAAATCATTTCTAATTTTTATGAGAATGCAAACTGGTATAGCACTTGTGGAATAAAATTTCAGACGCATTTATGAAATGTTAAACAATTCACACCCTCTCGACTCTAACCCAATGTCTGTGTTAGTATGTATATCTTATTAGAAAACATTCATATCTACCCAAGGATTCATAGTCAAAGATGTTGTTTTCATTTTATTAGTCATACGATAAAGGGAAAACAACTTGTTTCCATCAGGAAAAAATTGTTTATGTGATTAATTATGGTATATACAAACTTTAACATTCCAGGGAATACTTTCAAAAGTGAGGTAGGTCTATATGTGCTGTTACGGGAAGATTCTGCATCCATTTTATTAAGTAACAAAAGCTAGTGGCAGATCAATATGCACAGTATTACGGGTTAGGTTGAACAATATATTTGTAGAGCATATCTATGAAAAAGCCATAGTCACCTTTAGAATAACACACATTAGGGGCGCCTGGGTGGCTCAGCTGGTTAAGCGTCCGACTCTTGATTTCGGTTCAAGTCATGATCTCAGGGTCCTGAGACCGAGCTCTGAGTCGGGCTCTGCATGGAGCCGGCTTGAGAATCTCTCTCTCTCTCTCTCTCTCTCCCCCCCTCTCTCTATTTGCCCCTCCCTCCATCACACACTCTTTCTCTCTCTCAAAGAAAAGGAAATGTTTTAAATTAAAAAAATAAAAATAACAAACACTAGATTGTTATTCATGGTGACTTCTGAGGAGGAGGCTGAATTGTGGAGGAACTTTGAAAAGGGAATATTGTGACTCATCTGTATTTTTAGAAGTTTTTTTGCAATAGGAAGATATGCACTACTACCTTCTTAAGTAAAATTGCTAGATAAGCCTAACAAAAAAAGCGGCTGCATGAAAGTAACTGCTAACTGATGCAACAAACTGTGATATTTGAAGCGCTAACACAAGAGAAGTGCATCTTTGTGCACACAAATTCTGATACAGTTTGGCAGGGGCCCTCTACTTTTCCTAGACCCTGGGTCCAGGTTGCTTTCATCTTGTGGCTCCCCTATCTCAACACGGGGTCACCATGTTTGTGGTGAATCAAGGGAGACAGCATGGAGTGGACGTACTGGCTCGCAAACGCCTGGACGTGAGAAACAATGTTTCTGCTCACATCTCCATGGCAAAGGGTCATCACACAACCCTCCCTAACTACAAGGGGACTGGCAAGGTGGTGTCCCCTGTATTCTGGAAGGAAAGCAAGACACACTATGGATGAACATTAAAGTTTCTCCCATGTATTGTTACACAGTAGGGGCTTAACCAAATGCAACTATTATAATTTGTTATGACTGACTTTATTGCTGGGAGGAGTTTCTTTTTTTAAGATTTTTTTTTATTTGTCAGTGAGAGAGAGAGAGAGAGAAAGAGAAAGAGATTGCACAAGCAGGGGGAGCAGCAGGCAGAGGGAGAAGCAGGCTCCCCATTGAGCAGGGAGCCTGATGTGGGACTCGAGCCCAGGACCCTGGGATCATGACCTGAGCCAAAGGCAGATGCTTAACTGACTGATCCACCCAGGCATCCCACGAGAGGAGTTTTTGAGGTCAGTTTGCCTTGGAATTCTTTGAAATTTTCAAGCACCTCCTGTGTGACAGATACTTTCAAGTACAGGATGACATCTAATTTTCAAACGATTCTATGATCTCAGCAGGGAGGATTCACTTCTTCATTTAGTGACGAGAGGATTACTACAGAGAGTAAGGTTCTATGTTGGGGGAGAGAAGGTGATTCCTAGCTGTTCCATGGGGACCAGTGATGAGCTCGTTAGCAGGCCAGGTTCAAGAGTGAGACAGAAGAGCACACAGGGGAATACCAGGGAAAGGCTGCTGTAATTTGGGAAAGTGCCAGGTCTGGAAAAAATGCCAGCGCCCGGCAGTCAGTTTTCAAAGAACTCTGAGGTTCAGGCAGAAGAACTCTAGGTTAATAAATCCCACAGACTGTACCCAAAACCTGTTTGATTCTCATTGTCACCTTCCTTCCTTAGCAACAGGTTTTTTAGTACCTTAGCCACAGCATCTTTCTTTTTGTCACCTGGAGACACCATGCTGTCCTCAGGAATGATGTAGGACTCGGAAGGTTGAACACAGGCTGCAGTGGGTGGGAACAGCGTGGACTCTACATGAATTCAGACTCGGGTTCTAGTCTCTGCCCTGTCACTCACTAGCCATGTGATCCTGGGAAAATGACTAAGTCCTAGGAGCCTCGGGTTCTTTCTGAAGTGAGTGAGTTAAGTGAGTGAGTTTGATAAGCCCCGTCTTGCAGGACTGCAGGAATGCATGTGATATATGGAAAGCACCTTGCACAGTGCCTGGCACATATTGGAACTTTGATGAATGGCAGTGATTTCAAGTGTTGTTTTGATCCCAGGGCCTTCCACTCTCTACTCTGGGGTATTATTATTATTATTTTTTTTTTTTTTTGGTTACCGAGGTCATATTAGAGAATGTGCAGCTCAATAGGACATGGAATAGCTAATCAGCCAAAGAGGGTGCTTCATAAGTAAAACTCAATCCATTTTCTAAATCAGAGGATATGTGAGATATATGGGAATATGTATGGCATTCAGCTGTGAGGGAATTGTCCCAGCTGGACACAATACAAAGCTCCTAGAATGTGAGTCAAAGACCAGCTCCTTCCCTCCCTCCCAGCTGCTCTTCCACCAAACCACTCCTTTCACTCATTTCTCCCCGCACCAAAACCTAGACCTTGCTTACTTATAGCTGTCCAAATTACACTCCAGATAATCAAACTAAAATGACTTTTTAAGCAGTGGGTTCTGGCTTTGCATGGTTAGGACAAGAGTGCCAGTCTAGAGTCTTCTGGGCTCCACTTCAAAGAAATATCACTGTATTTCTTCAGAAATACTTGCAGATGATGGATATAAAACACCTAGTCTGTGCACTGTGTTCAACGGCCTTGGGATGAGAGTGCAGGATACCTTCTTTTCCTGCCCCAGGAGGAGATTTCTCCCTGGTTTGTCCATGATCCAGAAGGAACTTCTCAGAGCAATTATCCATTTCAGACTTTGCTCCCACCTCTAAGGTACCCTGTCTCCAAGTAGGGCCACTGTCACCCCCCAGGTTCACGGTGATCAGCTGCACAGAAGGAAGCACGGTGACCCGACACCCTGAGCCACCCAAGGCCAGGGGCACTTCAGTGCTTGCCCCAGGAGCCGCACTCCCTCACATTTCTTCCACTTCTTCTGCAGGTCTCAGGGCACCTCTCCCCACTTTCCTGCCATGAGTGCAGCTGCTAGACAGTCCCCTAAGGGTGGAACGTGTCCTGCTTCTCCTAATGTCCTCACTGCTCACACACAGGGCCTTCCAGAGAGCAGAGCTCAGCCCATGTCTGGGAATCAAGGAGCCAGTGAGCAGGGCTCCCTCTGTGCTGAGATGTTATTTCTCCTCCTTTCTTGAAGAACTAAGTGAATGAAGGCCCACGCATCTATGTTACTTTTGCAGAATGACAGACGAGAAGGTGTAAGAAGCAAAAATGAATAATCTTTTATTTCCGTATTTCCTGACCCCGTCACTTGACTGCTCCATTTTTTCACCTTTCCAACAAATTCCTATGCCAGTGCCCCGTGATTTCATTCCAGAACCCAAACAAGGAGGGAAGATCACCAACCTTATTTCCAGAACATGACAAAACTCTTAAAACTCTTGAACTGGGTAAGTCCAAATGCTGTGGGGTGGATGTCACGCACACATTTACCTGCTGAAGCTGGTTAAAACTTCTACTCCAAGGAACAACATTTGAGAGCTTCCTCAAGAAACCCAAGCCCTGGATGTCAGAGTCATCGCAGAGAACAGGCCCCCAGAGAGGCTGGCTCTTCACCCTGCTTTCTTCCCCCAACCCTCCCTGGCCCTGGCTTACTTAGAACTCCCAGGGCTCTCTCTTTTCACACACACACAGGGAAGAACCAAAATGTGGCCTCACTTCATGCCCAGCACCCTGCAGGAGAACCTGCCGACCCCAC
>NW_027397465.1:4356-28455 GCF_003265705.2 Callorhinus ursinus | reverse complement strand
CTCAGGGACCACTCCCTGCCCAGGCTCCATATGCTGAGACTGGGAGCAGGTCATCTGGACCTTCTGGACTCTCACTTCCATGCCCGTGACAAGGGCACAGTGCAGCCTCACAGACTGCTCAGAGGACACCCAGCGCAGGAAGACACAGGCCGCTGCAAGGGAGATGCCAAGTGACTCCAGAGGGAGCGCACGGGACTTGCACAAGGCACTGGGCTCATGGGGCCCAGGGTGGGATCCCGGCGCCCAGCCAAGGGGCATGGGTAATCCTGGTGAGGGCAACCCTGGTGGGGGGAGGGGGAAGCTATGGAAGGTCCCAGAAGAGGCAGGAGACAAGGAAGACGACAGGACAGAGCTTCGCATGGAGGTCGATGGAAGGACCAAAGGATCACAGAGGCCCTTGGGAAAACTCGGAGGCCTTGGAGATGTTGGCTGAAACGCCGTCATTTGGTCAGAAAAGTTGGGTCACAACACCCCAGTCGACACTGGATGATTTACTCTTTGCTGGTTCTAGGATGTAGTGCGTACGTGTCATTAGAACTCACATCGCATGAAGTCTAGGATATACTTACTTTTCATCAATTTTCAGGATTAGATTTTTCTAGAGGAAGTGCTAAGCATGGGTCTCTCCATTCGTTTCTTTGTGCAACTGACCTGTTTTCAGGAGCAGATTCCTGGTACTCATCACCACTGCTAGCCCTGAGGACTGCCCCCATCACCTCCCACAGTGGACGTGACCATGTGGTTTGTGGGGTGCTCACTGATGAAGCCCCAGTGCTCAGTACACAGCAGGGACCCCAGATCCTCTGCTGAATGAGGGAGGATGGGAGAGAGGGAAAGAGAGAGGGAGGAGGGAAGGGAGGATGGGAGGGTTAGAAGGGAGGGAGGGAGGCAGGGTGGGTGGGAGGGACGCAGGGAGGGAGGGAGGGGTGGAGGGGAAGGAGAGAGAGGGGGGAATGAATGAGGGAGTGAATAAATGATGCAGGGAGGGAGGGAATGAAACCACAGAAGCTGGAGCCATAACTCAGGAGCCATTATTTGGGGTAAGGTCCAAGGGCATCCCAGCCCGGGCCCTGGATGGTGGCTCAGGACATGTCCAACTGTCCTCCCAGTGCTGACCTTCCTTCTCCTTGGACCTGCTGTCATCCTGGATCCTCTCCACATCCTCCTCAAAGAATTCTCAATGTTCCCAGAACAGCGTGGCAGGAAGGGGATCTCAGGAGGGGCTTCACGGATCCTGTGCCCCGAACGACAAAGTGACAGTAGCTACAGGGCATTCTGTCATGAGGACTGGGACCGTGGATCCCATCCATCTCCTTGGGCATTAATGTTGTTCCATTCCCTGCTCTCTCCACCACGGCTGTGATGAACACTCCTGAAAATACATCTGTGAAAAACCAAGCCAGAGTTTCCGGGGGTGAGTCCTAGGCTGAGCATACCAGGTGATGGGTGCACCTGTGGCCTGGGATGGGTGCTGCTCACTGTTCTCCCAGACAGGGGTGCCCGTCACCCTTCTCTCCAGGGGACCTGCATTGGAACTCCGCTTCTTCACGTTCTCCCCAGACCAGACACCTCCCGGTCTGAGGGTGACCAGCGCTGCCTCCATAGGGTTTCCTTTGCTGGAGTCCTTATCCGGGAGCTCCACATCTCTCACACATATTCCCTGCGTGCCTATCCTTCCGCCTTGGACTTGCATGTGTTTGGTCTCCATCCCTGTGTAACCCAGTGACTTGGAGCATGGTTTGTACCAGAGTCAGGTGAAACCTTTCTCTGGCCTTGGGTTGTGAGCAGTGCTTTTGCCCTTTGTGGTGTGTCTTCCAGCTTTCTGCATTTCCCTGGTTTCTGTGTGGGCCACAGGAGGAACCAGCCGTTTCCTGTCTGGGGTCAGGCTGTGGTGTCCCAGCAGGAACAGGGGTCTCGGCCCAGAGATTGTGCCCATAATTCCTAAAGTGCCTCTATGATTACATGTGATGTGTAATCCATCGGGGATTTCAATATCAAATAAGAGAAATTCTATGTCAAATACACACAGGAGAAAACGAGTCACTTTTGAAAATAGGTGGGCAGACACAAAGGCCCTTACTGGGTGATTCCACTAATGGAATCATCCAGAAGAGGTAAAAGAACAGAGAGAGAAAGCAGCTTAGGGGTTGCCAGGGACTGGGCTGGGGGATAAATGGGCAGGGAGTCCCTCTGGTTCGGGGACTCCTTTGGGGAATGAGATATTCTGCAGCAATGTTCTGGGGTGTGGTGGCACAGCGTTGGGCATGTACTTAATGCTCATGACATGCTCAATTGAAAACAAGTAATTTTATTTAAAACAAATAATAAACAGTATACAGAACATGAAAAGATAAAATAACAGTTAATATGAACCAGAGAGAAAGAACGTCGGGGGAGGGGATGAAACACTCTGGTGAAGCATCGTCGTCCGGCGATGGAACTAAGGGGATGAAACACTCTGGCGAGGCGTCGGTGTCCGGCGATGGTACAAGGAGCTCTCCCTGCAGGGCTGTGGGCTCTAGATGTGGCTCTGGGAGCCCTGCAGGAGCAGGAGTAGGGGCAGGGGTTAGGATAGGGGCAGGGCTGGGTGTAAGAAAAAGGCCAGGGGCAGGGGCAGGGGCAGAGAGAGTGGCTCTGGCAGGGGCAGGAACTGTGGCAGGGGCTGGGGCAGGAGCAGGTGCCAGTTCTCCCTGGTCCACGCCAGGCTCTCAGTGAGCAGGTGCTTGGTTACCTGCCAGCTCCTGGTGTCCTCCTGTAGTTGCTGTAGGCACCACCCCTCCTCCCAGAGCTGCTGATGGAGATGGAGCCAGCTCTAGATCCTCAGGTGGTGGAGCAGCTGTGAAAAGAGAAAAGCCCACCTCTGTGCCTACTCTCCATGGGCCTTTGCAGAGACAGAGCCCAGCCCAGGGCCTCCCAGAGAAGCCATAGCCGGGAAGGAACCCTCACAGGGACGTCTCCCCGACTGCAGTCCACCCGCTGTGTGCTCTGAGCCCAGGCTTGCTCCTGGCCCCAACCAGCCTCGGCGGCTCCTCCCTGTGGGGCCAGGAGCGACCCATCCCCACACACCACAAACACCCAGCCCCAGCCTTCTCACCCTCAGCCTTGGCCTCCGTGGGCTCTGGCTCCTGGACCACTGTCCGGTCGACAACCACCTGGGACAGTGGTCTGGGTGGTGTAGGAGGTCTTCCCCTACAATCCCCAGCATCTGCTCCTGGGGACCCCTGTGGGGTCACCCCCTCTGTCGAGGAGATGGAGGGCATGTCCAGCAGCCTTCACTCCATGTCCTCCGTGGCCTTCTGCAAAGACAGGAACTGGTAGCCGGCCCCGAGGAATCACAGCCCTGCCCGGCCATCCGCACTGTCCTCTTGCCCAGTCCCCCTGCTGCTCCCAGATCAGACACACCTGTGTGTGCACAGCCCTGCACCCGGGATGCAGTGACCCATCCCTGCAGGGCTATCGGGTAAACTTTGTGCAGAAGGGGCAAGGCCGCACACCCCATCCCACACAGCCAGCCTTGACCTTGAACATGACCTCCTGCTCGGGGTGGCCACACCCCGCATGACCCCTCTTTACACACACACTCACACACACACGACACACACCCCCATACACACACACATGCACTCACACAGACACAGACACAGACACAGACACACAGACACACAGACACACACCCCCATCCACACACACGCATACACACACACACACAGGGACGGCACCTGGGGCTACACAGGTCATCAGAGCGAGGGGAGCTGGGTGGCTGGCTCTGGGCCTCCTGGTGTCACCTTTCTGTGCTTCTGGCCAAATGGCCAGAGGCGGTGGGATGCCCTGACCCATAATCCCCAGCGGGGGACAGCATCTGCAGGGCGCGCTTTCTTCCACCTGCAGGCTCCGGACCTCAGCAGGCAACATGTGAACATCTTGGTTTGAGGATCTCCAACAAAATGAGCTGGGCAGGGGGCTGTCTGTGGAATGTGGGTGCCTGGTTACCGGGGACCCAAATTTTGTTGGGCTCTGTTGTCAGGGAAATGAGGTCACCAATGTCTGGGGTCCCATTACCCAACTTCCTCCTCACACAAGAGCCCCCGAGGGCCCCCCTCCCCCACTGCTCAATGCTATCCCTCCCACCATGCCCCATCCACACAGTGACACCCACACAGCCCATCCACAGCCCCCAGGAGGCCTGGGTGCAGCTGGTGACTCTGCTGTGATGGCGCAGAGCTGGGTTCAGACCTGGTTCCTATGCATGCCCAGAGCTGTGAACCTCGATAGACCCCGTGCCCCTCAGGGCCTCCCAGGGCTCCCCATCTGTACATCGGTGTATTCTGGCTTCTACTTCTAGGGATGCCATCAGCGGTAGGAACTCTACACATGTTCCGTGCCCGCTATCACAGGAGGCTGGTGCATACTTGGCAATGCAAGGATGAGCCAGGGGCTGGGCTTGGCATGGAAAACAGCTCAGAGGGGCTTGAAATTGCTCTGGGTCCAGGCAAAGCCAACCCCCTCCTGCCTGTGTCCCAGCCCCCATGGGAAGGTAGTAATGACCTGATTCTGAACTTGTCCTCTCACAACAGAGAATTCCAGGGGCTCCCATTAGGGTTCAGCTCAGGTTCCAGGGCCTCGTCTGAGCCCATGTGCTGGGCAGTCCCCACAGTGGCTCCTGGCACCCCTGAGTCCTGGTCACAAAACCCTGTGGAATCCCCTCCCCCCCAGGGTGGATGGCCTACGTGATGCGCTCTCAGGAATAGAATGGCACCAAATGCCGGGATGTCATTTCCAAGCTGATGGAGTCTGGGACTTCTACTGGTTCCCTCTGTCCTGTGTTCATTCTCTATCTCCTTCTCTGTCTCTGTGTCTGTGTCTCTCCCAGGAGCAGGATCTGTGTGTTCCATGGGCGATGTGAGAAACCTGAGAAGCCTCCCTTGTCCCCGTTTCCCTCTCCGGTCCTGGTGCTCCATTCCTTCCTAAGGCCTCCTCACCCTGACCAGAGCAGTGATTCTGGATCCTCTTCCACATGGGGACCATGAGGCTGCAACAAGGAGGGCCGTGACCTTGGTCTCCAGACTGGTGTCCCAGGGCTCTGCCACGTTTGCGTAGCCAGGTCCTCAGGCCCCTAAGCCCAGAGTCTGTCCTCTGCCTAGAAAGACCTCGAGGGGGTAGAAAACATTTTCCCAAGACTGGGATCACAGGGCGTCGGGGATGGAGATCCAAGGCCAATATGCTGTTCTACAAGCCTGTGGGACCCTTGGGACACTGCATCTCTGCAGCCCAAGTGACAGCAGAGTAACCTGGGATCTTTGTGTTATAACCCTCTGGACTTGGGTATGGGTATCTCTTCCTACTCCCAAGTGCCCAGGATGGTGGTGGACACCGGAACCCAGACCCTGTCTTTTCCCAGTGCCCTGGCAACACCCTGGGTCCCTTGGGGACCCCTGACCATCAGCCTGGCCTGTCTCCCCTCCCGATGCTCTGAATTCGTGTCCTTGCCAGGAGTCCTGATGCCCTGCCCCATGGCCCAGCTGACTCCAACCTCTTTCTTCTTTCCCCCTTGTCCCCAACCTCGCTCCCAGGGTGTCCTCCCCTTCTGACCCCCAGTTGGGCAGTCAGAGTGGTGTGTGTGGGTGGGTTTGCAGGTGCGCATGCCTCTACATGCCTGGGGATGCCAAGGTCATGTCCCCACATGGGACATGTTGGGTAGCTATCCCCGAGGATCTGAGGGGCTCTCACCCCCAAACGAACCTCATGGGAGGGTTGGGGCTGGCCTAGGACTGGAGAGCAGCCCTCCTCCTTGGGCTCTGCACCCCTCATTTGTCTTGGGCCAGTGCCTGCCTCTCTTGACCCAGGTTCCCAACTGTCCCTGAGGTTTGGACATGGAAACGCTTGAACATGGCCGCTCCTCCAGGGGTAGGTGGGGGACAGGTGCACCAGGCACCCAGGCCTCCCCACCGAGAGGGCGAGCCAGGTCTGTCATGGCCAGGTGTACAAAGGAGACCAGCAGGCAGCACCTGTACGGTGAACCAGCCGTGCAGCGGATGTACATGAGACCCACGGCTCTGCACCTGAACGGTCCCCAAAATTCGCTCACCACAGCCAACAGTTCTGTGGCCCCAAAGTCCACTGGGCCCCGCAATCACCCCCAACCTGGGCTGCAGGCCTTAGAGTGCAAGGCCAGGTGGATAGGACATCTGGGGACGCACAGGCCATCGAATACCCCTCCCACCCAGCTGCCCTTGAATGCAGACTCCCTCTCAGGGTCCAGCTAAGTGCAGGGCTGGGCCAGAGGACCTGGAGGCTTCCGTGGAGGCCAACTCAGGACAGGGAGAAGATCAGTCTGCCCCTTCCCTTTCTCCTCTCTTCCTTCTACCTTGTCTTCCTGGCAGGATTCGGTACAGAGTTCCAGCCCGTCCTGGCTGCAGCCACGGCTGGAGTCAGAGGGGCGGGGAGGAGTCCGGGGAGGAGGGGCCCATCAGCAGGATGCCCGAGTGTGAAGGGGGTTGTTACTGTAATGAGGAACCCCATGGGCATTCAGGGATTTCAGCCCTTATTAGACATGAGCAGTGGCCCCAGGAATTGGCCCTTGCCCCATCCTTCACGCACCACAAGGCCCTGCATCCTCCCCAGCCCAGTCCTTGTCCACAGCCAGTCGTCCCTCCAGGCCCAGGGGCTCCACGGGCTGTGAAATCATTACAAGCTGGAAACGAGCCATCCCTATGGGGCCTGGTTCCGGGTCCTGCAGCCCCACAGTGAGGAGAGGTGAGGCCAGGCAGGAGCGGGGAGAGGGCAGATTGGACTCTCCCTAGGGGCCATGGATCCCTGGTCAGTGCAGACCCTGTTGTGTACTGGCCCCTAGGGCACCCAGATTCCAGCTCCTGGTTGGGCTCCAGGAGGGAGACAAGAGTGTGGCTCCTGCTAGCTCAGATGTGTCACACTGTCCTGTAGCTACAGCCTGTCCCACCAGTGAACTCCCCCTCCTAGTCGGCCAGCTCACCTTCAAGGTCAAGAACAGGCCATCATGAAGTTCAGGGGCCTGTGCGTGGCTACTCAGGCAGGGAAGGGCTCACTTTCAACTCAGGGAGTCTCTGGCTGGTGTAGCAGGGGCTCTGGAGGGCTGGCTTTCCAGCTTCTCTGCTGACCAGCTCTGGGACTGGAGCCATTTACCTCCCCTCTCTGGGCCTCGCTCTCCTCCTCTCTGCAATGGGGTGATGCTGAATGATCCCTCCCATGGCAGGAACCTGTGGAGTGCTGGTGATTAACGTAAGCTGGGCAGAGAGCCTGGATTGCAGAGTGTAGAGGGGGATGGTGAGCGGTTTGGGCAGTGAGCACTCCTTCCCCCAAAAGCAATTCAGCTCTTCCATGCAGCCGGCAGGTCCCTGCTGGGAGCCCAGTAGCAGTGGCCGACCACACTCCTGACACCAGACCCCTGACTGTGGCTCTTCCTCAGCACTGGGCCACAGTGGGGACCACGGGACATGGGGCCAGCTCCTCTCTCTGAGGGAAGGAGAACAAAGAAATCTTTCCTTGGGCCCCCCAAGGCCACATAAGACGGGAGGAGGCTTCCCCTAAACATTACCTTGAAATTCTGCTTCTGTTAGAACCTGAGCGTTGGGGTTTGGTTATTTCACTTGCTGGGCTGACGAGATACACTTGTTCTCCATGACTCCTCCTCAGATGAAGAGCTCTTGCAGGTCCCGGGCATCCTGGACCTGGGGAGGGGAGAGGGGCCAGTCCCCTCCCTGGCTCCTGAAGGAGACCTGTCCTCCCAAAGACAGGATGGTTTCGGGTCGTGATCCTGGGCTAGGGTTGGAGACAGCCTGTCACTGCTCCTGACTCTGGGGCTGATTGGGCCTTTTGTAGGCATAGCCACACCCACCGAAGGCAGGGGCTTCAGAAAGAACACACTCCTGGACCGGGTCCCGCCCCAGGAAGATGGCTGGCTTCCTTAGCTCCAGAGGAAGAGGGATATTCTCTGCTTCTTTGGGCGTTGGTCCTCTGACCCACGAGCAAGCACTGAAAAGTTTCTAGTCCTCCTCTGTAAGTGGACCAGCCCTGAGTGGGCCGCTCACTGTCCACAAACGAAGACGGACAACGTACTGAGTAAGTGCAGGAGGTGATCCTGTTCAAATGGCCTGCGGGTCGGTGGGGCTTGCTGCTTCTGTGCCCTCCATTGGGCCCCCTTTCCCTGGATGGAAATCCTCCTGGAATCTCCTCTCTGCCCTTGGAGCTCCGTTCCTGCTGGTTTCAGGCCCAAGGGACTCCAACCCAGGCAAAGTGTGGTGGCAACAAGCCGCAGAGCCAACCTCCAACTTCAGCATTGTGCCCCATGTCCTCAGGGGGATGGTGGTAATGGTCCGTTATGATTGTCTGGGAGGGTCCTTCAGGTCCCTGCTCCCCTAGGCACAGGTGCGGTAGCAAGAAGCCCCGGAGCCATCCCCAATTGCAGCCTTTTGCCCCATGTTCCCCAGGGATGGTGATCATGGTCCGTTGTGATTGTCTGGGAGGGCCCTCCAGGTTCCTGCTCCCCCCAGGCACAGGTGTGGTGGCCAGAAGCCCCAGAGCAGTCCTCCAACTTCAGCAGTGTGCCCCATGTCCTCAGGGATGGTGGTAATGGTCCATCAGGATCATCTGGGAGGGTCCTCCAGGTTCCCGCTTCCCCAGGCACAGATGCGGTGGCAAGAAGCCCCAGAGTCATCCCCCAAATTCAGCATTGTGCCCCCGGGGATGCTGGTCATGGGCTGTCAAGATGGTACAGGAGGATCCTCCAGGTGGGGGCCTGGAGGCTGGATTAAACCAGATCCCACTCAAGTTGCATGAGGAACAAATGAGTTGAGGTGTTCAATTAGAAGAGTGATATCGCTTTTCCAAAAATGCCAAAGTCATTGGTCTACGTTAGAATGAAGATAATGACTCCTTAAAAAACAAGTGTGTGTTTCCCCTTCTCCCAGAAATTGAAGCAGGTGTGCAGGCCATAGGTCAGAGGACCTACTTCTCCCCACCTGACAGCACTTATCTGCTCTGGATCTAGGAGACTCAATGTTTTGAACATCAGCCTGTGAGTCAGTAATGCAGCTTTTCACAGGATGTCAGTGTTCAGAGAAAGCTGCAGGTCCATTTGGCAAAGTTTCATCTTCATGTCAGGACTGGAGGTCAAATTTCTCATGAACCCCAAACTTCCAGGGATTTCCTCTTTTCTCTAGTTGACCCAGGGTTAGGATGAGAGTTAGGGTATGGCTTAGGGCATGGGTTAGGGTTACGATACGGGTTAGGTTACGGGTTAGGGTTAGGGTATGGGCTAGCATACGGGTTAGGGTTAGGGTACGGTTTAGGGTACGGGTTAGGGTCAGGGTTTGGGACCTATACACATGTTCCGTGCCTGCTATCACAGGAGGCTAGTGCATACTTGGCAATGCAAGGAAGAGCCAGGGGCTGGGCTTTGCATGGAACACAGCTCAGAGGGGCTTGAATCTGCTCTGGGGTCCATGCAAAGCCAACCCCCTCCTGCCTGTGTCCCAGCCCCCGTGGGAAGGTAGTAATGAACTGATTCTGACCTTGTCCTCTCACAGTACAGACTCCCAGGGGTTCCCATTAAGGTTAGGCTCAGGTCCCTGGGCCTCGTCTGTGCTCATGTGCTGGGCAGTCACCACAGTGGATCCTGGCACCCCTGAGTCCTCGTCAGACATCCCTGTGGAATCCCGACCCGTCCAGGGTGGATGGCCAATGTGACGGCGCTCTAAGGAATAGAATGGCACCAAATGCCGGGATGTCTTTTCCAAGCTGATGGAGTCTGGGACTTCTACTGGTTCCCCCTGTCCTGTGTTCATTCTCTGTCTCCTTCTCTGTCTCTGTGTCTGTGTCTCTCCCAGGAGCAGGATCTGTGTGTTCCATGGGCGATGTGAGAAACCTGAGAAGCCTCCCTTGTCCCCGTTTCCCTCTCCGGTCCTGGTGCTCCATTCCTTCCTAAGGCCTCCTCACCCTGACCAGAGCAGTGATTCTGGATCCTCTTACAAATGGGGTCCCTGAGCCTGCAACAAGGATGGCCCTGACCTTGGTCTCCAGACTGGTGGTCCAGTGCTCTGTACGTTCTGCGTACCCAGGTCCTCAGTCCCCCAAGCCTCGAATCTGTCCTCTGCTGAGAAGGACCTCGAGGGGTAGAAAACATTTTCCCAAGACTGGGATCACAGGGCGTCGGGGATGGAGATCCAAGGCCAACAGTCTCTTCTACAAGCCTGTGGGTCCCTTGGGACACTGCATCTTTGTAGTCCAAGTGACAGCGGACTAAGCTGAGGCCTTTTGTGCTATGGCCCTCTGGACTTGGGAGTGGGTATCTCTTCCTACTCCCAAGTGCCCAGGGTGGTGGTGGACACTGGAACGCAGACCCTGTCTTTTCCCAGTGCCCTGGCAACCCCCTGGGTCCCTTGGGGACCCCTGACCATCAGCCTGGCCTGTCTCCCCTCCCCATGCTTTGGATCTGTGTCCTTGCCAGGAGTCCTGATGGCCTGCCCCATGGCCCAGTTGTCTCCAACCTCTTTCTTCTTTCCCCCTTGTCCCCCACCTCGCTCCCAGGGTGTCCTCCCCTTCTGAACCCCAGCTGGGCAGTCAGAGTGGTGTGTGTGGGTGGGTTTGCAGGTGCGCATGCCTGTATATGCCTGGGGATGCCAAGGTCATGTCCCCACATGGGACATGGTGGGTAGCTATCCTCGAGGATCTGAGGGGTTCTCAGCCCCAAAGCGAACCTCATGGGAGGGTTGGGGCTGGCCTAGGACTGGAGAGCAGCCCTGCCCCTTGGGCTCTTCACCCCTCATTTGTCTTGGGCCAGTGCCTGCCTCTCTTGACCCAGGTTCCCAACTGTCCCTGAGGTTTGGACATGGAAACGCTTGAACATGGCCGCTCCTCCAGGGGCACGAGGGGGACACGTACACCAGGCACCCAGGCCTCCCCACCCAGAGGGCCAGCCAGGCGTGTCATGGCCAGGTGTGCAAATGGGACCTGCACGCAGCACCTGTACGGTGAACCAGTCCTTCAGCGGTTGTAAATGAGACCCATGGCTCTGCACCTCACCGGTCCCCCACATTCCCTCACCACAGCCAACTGCTCTGTGGCCCCAAAGTCCACTGGGCCCCGCAATCACACCCACCCTGAGCGGCAGGCCTTAGAGTGCAAGGCTAGGTTGGTAGGACATCTGGGGACTCACAGGTCATTGAATACCCCTCCCACCCAGCTGCCCTGGAATGCAGACTCTCTCTCAGGGTCCAGCTAAGTGCAGGGCTGGGCCAGAGGACCTGGAGGCATCAGTGGAGGCTGAGTCAGGACAGGGAGAAGATCAGTCTGCCCCTTCCACGTCTCCTCTCCTCCTTCTTCCTTGTCTTCCTGGCAGGAGCTGGGACAGAGTTCCAGCCGGTCCCTGGCTGAAGCCCCGGCTGGAGTCAGAGGGACGGGAAGGAGGTCCGGCAGGAGGGGTCCGCCAGCAGGATGCCCAAGTGTGAAGGGGGTCATTGCTGTAATGAGGGACCCCATGGGCATTCAGGGATTTCAGCCCTTTTTAGACATGAGCAGTGGCCCCAGGACTCGGCCCCTGCCCCATCCTTCACTCTCCAGAAGGCCCTGCATCTTCCCCAGCCCAGTCCTTGTCCACAGCCAGTCCTCCCTAGAGCCCCACGGCCTCCATGGGCTGTGAAATCATTACAAGCTGGAACTGAGCCATCACTATGGGGCCTGGTTCCGGGTCCTACAGCCCCCACAGTGAAGAGAGGTGAGGCCAGGCAGGAGCGGGGAGAGGGCAGAGTGGACTCTCCCTGGGGGCCATGGATCCCTGGTCAGTGCAGACCCTGTTGTGTACTGGCCCCTAGGGCACCCAGATTCCAGCTTCTGGTCAGGCTCCGGGAGGGAGACCAGAGTGTGGCTCCTGCTAGATCAGATGTGTCACTCCGTCCTGTAGCTAAAGCCTGTCCCACCAGCTGAACTCCCCCTCCTAGTCGACCAGCTCACCCTCAAGGTCAAGAACAGGCCCTCTTGAAGGTCGGGGGCCAGTGCATGTCTGGTCAGGTAGGGAAGGACTCACTTTCAACACAGGGAGTCTCTGGCTGGTGTAGCAGGGGCTCTGGAGGGCTGGCTTTCCAGCTTCTCTGCTGACCAGCTCTGGGAGTGGAGCCATTTACCTCCCCTGTCTGGGCCTCGCTCTCCTCCTCTGTGCAATGGGGTGATGTTGCATGATCCCTCCCATGGCAGGAATATGTGGAGTTCTGGTGATTGACGTAAGCTGGGCAGAGAGCCTGGATTGCAGAGTGCAGAGGAGGATGGTGAGCGGTGTTGGCCGTGAGCACTCCTTCTCCCAAAAGCAATTCAGTTATTCCATGCAGCCGCCAGGCCCCTGGCTGGGAGCCCAGGGGCAGTGGCCGACCACACTTCTGACACCAGGCCCATGCGTGTGGCTCTTCCTCAGCAGTGGGACACGGTGGGGACCACGGGACATGGGGCCAGCTCCTCTCTCTGTGGGACGGAGAAGAAAGAAGACTTTCCTTGGGGTCCCCCAAGGCCACATAAGCGGGGAGGAGGCTTCCCACAACAGTACATTGAAATATTGCTTCTGTTAGAACCTGAGCATTGGGGTTTGGTTATTTCACTTGCTGGGCTGACGAGATACACTTGTTCTCCATGACTCCTCCTCAGATGAAGAGCTCTTGCAGGTCCCGGGCATCCTGGACCTGGGGAGGGGAGAGGGGCCAGTCCCCTCCCTGGCTCCTGAAGGAGACCTGTCCTCCCAAAGACAGGATGGTTTCGGGTCGTGATCCTGGGCTAGGGTTGGAGACAGCCTGTCACTGCTCCTGACTCTGGGGCTGATTGGGCCTTTTGTAGGCATAGCCACACCCACCGAAGGTAGGGGCTTCAGAAGGAACACACTCCTGGACCCGGGCATGCCCCAGGACGGTGGCTGCCTTCCCCAGCTCCCGAGGAAGAGGGATATCCTCTGCTTCTTTGGGCATTGGTCCTCTGACCCACGAGCAAGCACTGAAAAGTTTCTAGTCCTCCTCTGGAAGCGCACCAGCCCTGAGTGGGCCGGTCACTCTCCACACACGAGAACGGACAAAGTGCTGAATAAATGTAGTTGGTGATCCTGTTCAAATGGCCTGCGGGTCGGTGGGGCATGCTTCTTCTGTGCCCTTCATTGGGCCCCCTTTCCCTGGATGGAAATCCTCCTGGAGTCTCCTCTCTGCACTTCCTGCTGGTTTCAGGACCAAGGGACTCCAACTTAGCATTGTGCCCCATGTCCTCAGGGACGTTGGGATTGGTCCATCAGGATCGTCTGGGCGGGACGTCCAGATTCCTGTTCCCCCAGGCAAAGTGTGGTGGCCACAAACCGCAGAGCCAAACTCCAACTTCAGCATTGTGCCCCATGTCCTCAGGGGGATGGTGGTAATGGTCCGTTTTAATTATCTGGGAGGGTCCTTCTGGATCTTGCTCCCCTAGGCACAGGTTCGGTAGCAAGAAGCGCCAGAGCCATCCCCCAATTGCAGCATTGTGCCCCATGTTCCCCAGGCATTTAGACTGCTCATGTCTAAAGTACTTTGGGATTGTCTGGGAGGGCCCTCCAGGTTCCTGCTCCCCCCAGGCACAGATGTGGTGGCCAGAAGCCCCAGAGCAGTCCTCCAACTCAGCATTGTGCCCCATGTCTTCAGGGATGGTGGTAATGGTCCATCAGGATCATCTGGGAGGGTCCTCCTTGTTCCCACTTCCCCAGGCACAGGTGCGGTTGCAAGAATCCCCAGAGTCATCCCCTAAATTCAGCATTGTGCCCCCGGGGATGCTGGTCATGGGCTGTCAAGATGATACAGGAGGATCCTCCAGGTGGGAGCCTGGAGGCTGGATTAAACCAGATCCCACTCAAGTTGCATGAAGAACAGAGGAGTTGAGGTGTTCATTTGGAAGAGTGATTTCGCTTTTCCAAAAATGTCAAAGTCATTGGTCTACTTTAGAATGAAGATAATGACTACTTGAAAACGAAGTGTGTTTTTCCCCTTCTCCCAGAAATTGAAGCAGGTGTGCAGGCCATAGGTCAGAGGACCTAATTCTCCCCACCTGACAGCACTTATCTGCTCTGGATCTAGGAGACTCAATGTTTTGAACATCAGCCTGTGAGTCAGTGATGCAGCTTTTCACAGGATGTCAGTGTTCAGAGAAAGCTGCAGGTCCATTTGGCACAGTGTCATCTTCATGTCAGGACTGGAGGTCAAATTTCTCATGAACCCCAAACTTCCGGGGATTTCCTCTTTTCTCTAGTTCACCCAAGGTTAGGGTTAGAGTGAGGGGACGGGTTAGGTTTAGGGTACGGGTTAGGTTACAGGTTAGTGTTAGGGTACGGTTTAGGATACGGGTTAGGGTTAGGGTATGGGTTAGGGTATGGGTTAGGGTTAGGGTACTGGTTAGGGTTAGGGGTTAGGGTACAGGTTAGTGTTAGGGTACGGGTTAGGGTACGGATTATGGTACAGGTTAGTTGTTAGGGTTAGGGTACGGGTTAGGGTACGGGTTAGGGTACGGGTTAGGGTTAGGGTACGGGTTAGGGTTAGGGTTGGGTTAGGGTTAGTGTCTCCCTGTCCTCTTCTGCACAGAGCCCATTCTCCTCCAGTAACCAGAGTGATCTTTTCGGAACATAAACTTTGGGCCTCTCTGTGGTCTGCTCCCCTCCTGCCTATCCTTTCCAGCCTCACCTCTCCCACCATGGCCTGCCTCTCTGTGGGCCTCCCAAGGGAGTGATTGTACCCCATGTGCCTCAGTCTTGACTCCAAGCCTTTGCGTTGGCTGTGTCCTCTGCCAAAGGCACTCACGTCCCCCTCACCCTGCTTCATGTTTGAATTGTTTCCCAATTGGCTGGGTCTGGATTGGCCCCCTGATGACCTGACTCTTGCCTGCTGGGCGTGTGTGCTTCTCCCCTATTTAAATATAGTGTGTGCCTTCCCTTTGTGTGCAGTTTTCTAATCTGCTAGTTAAGGGGTGGGCACGGGGAATTAGCCTTGGTGTCTGCACAAAAAACTCAGTTTCAGAGGGGTTCACCACACTTGCCTTATGATGGGGGAGCTGCTTTCCACATGGTGGGGAACAGGTAGTACCGTCAAAGGGGGACCAGCCATGTGAGGCTGTTGGACAAGACTCCCATCTTCTTAGGGCCGGGGAGATGTAGACCTAGACCCTGAATCTTACACCCTTGGATTCAAGGCTAGGGCCTAAGCAAGCCCCCTCTTCTTCCAGAGGTCCTACTTCCCCTTCCCTGCCCATGTGTTGGACCTGATCTGGGGGAGTTCTTGGGTGACCCCTCCTAGGAATACCAGTGGTTTACTGAGGACCTCATTAGCAGGTTCCCCAGTGACCTTCAAGGGGGGACACTACAGGAGGTGGAGACAGCTTTGTGGGGGCCAGCAACATCCCACTGAAAGCAAAATGGGGCAGGTGGCTGGCTCTGCTGCTTCTATCCAGTCTGTAGGGCACAGAAACAAGGGCTGTGCCCCAAGGTGCTCAACTCCTGGCAGGTGGGGACAGGACCAGTGGGTTTGCCCATGAGCTCAGCACAGAGGGAGTGTTCCCGGCTCCAGGATGCTGTGGGACAACACAGTTTTCCAACCTCCTAAGCCTTAGGCTTCCTTTTGTAAGATGGAGTGCGATGGTCCCCATCTCTGGGAGCAGAAGATAGGGAGCGCTCATGGGCAGACTTGCTCAGGACAGGCTAGGAGATTGGCTGTTGCTCCAAGCAGCCCAGGGCCTGCCGCCTTGGAGAAGGTGCACACGTGCACAGCCCCCAGCTTTGGGGTCCTGCTGCCAGGCTCTGGCAGTGACCCTTGTCCCACCCTGTCTACTGCCACTGTAGCTATGTGGTCTTCCTGGAGATATTCCTGCAGATGGCGGAGAAGCACTTCATGGTGGGACACAGGGTCAACTATCATGGTGGGACACAGAGTCACCTCCTAGGTATTCACCGACCAGCCGGCTGCCGGGCCTGTGTGCCCCTCTGGCAGGGTCTGAGGGTGGTGGTCCTTGAGGTCTGTGGCACCCCGCACTGGCAGGATGTGTCCATGAAGTGCGTGGTGATGATCAGCCGCTTCTGTGAACAGCACTTCCCCCATAAGGTGGATGAATTGGTTTGAGTGGACGCAGACCTGAAGTTCTGTGACCACATGGGTATGGAGATCCTGTCCCCCCTCTTTGGCACCCTTTACCCCAGTTTCTACTGGGTGGCCCATGAAGATTTCAGCTATGAGTGCCGGCCACATTCCTAGGCCCACATCCCCAGGGACCAGGGCAACATTGACTACGTGCAGGTGTTTTTTGGGTTCGGTGGTGGAGGTTCACTGAATGACCTTGGCCTATCACCAGGTGATGGGAGTTGACCTGGCCAATGGGATGGAGGACATGTGGCACGACAAGAGCCACCTGAACAGGTACCTGCTGGACCACCCACCAAGGTGCTATTCCCGAAGGACCTGTGGGACCTGCAGCTGCTGGGCTGGCCCTGGTGCACCTGTGGGACCCTCAGCTGCTAGGCTGCTTCTATCATGAAGTAGCTGAGATTAGGGCCATGTCCAAGAATCACCAGGGCACCCAGAACTCATGACGGGCTGTCCCCGGAGGCCATGTGAGACCCAAGGCTGCTGGGCTGTCCCTGGATGACCTGTGGGACCCTCAGCTGCAGGGATGGCCCTAGTAATGAAGAAGCTGAAATTCAGGCTGTGCCCAACAATCACCAGGACACCCAGAACTCATGAGGGGCTGGCCCCAGAGGATCTGTGGGACTCACGGCTGCTGGGTTGGCTCTGGTCATGAAGAATCTGAGATTCCGGCCATGCCCAAGAATCACCAGGACACGCAGAACTCATGAGGGCCTGCGCCCAGAGACCATGCGGGACCTGAGGCTGCAGGGCCGTCCCCCCATCTTTCCCTGGGTCATGAAGAAGCTGAGATTCATGGCTGTGCCCAAGAATCACCAGGACACCAAGAACTCATGCGGGCCTGTCCCTGGAGGCCATGAGGGACCTGAGGCTGCAGGCCTGTCCCCTGGATGAGCCCCAGCACCCGAAGCTGCTGGGCTGGCCCCAGAGGACCTGTGGGACCCGAGGCTGCTGGGCTGGCCCTCCATCATTCCCTGGGTCATGAAGAAGCTGAGATTTGGGCCCTGCCCAAGAATCACTAGGATACCCAGAACTCATGAGGGGCTGCCCTCGTCTCCATCAGGGGGTGCTGGCTTGAGCAGAGCCGTCAGAGCAGATTCCTACTTCTGTGCCCTTGAGGGAAACTGTGGTGCCCAGTACTGCTTGCACAGGCACACCAGCGCCCCGGCCACCCCTGCACGCAAAAGGCCTGCCTGGGGGCATAAGATCCTCTCTTTGTGGTCACCACATTTTGATTACTTCTGGGCATTTGCAGCTGTGAATGGCTCTAGTTTATGTTGGATGTTTTTCTGTGTCAATGCTGAGCAACCATCTTTAAAAAGAACAATTGAGGGAAAAGGTTTTCTCCCTGGTTCTAAACGGACACTGACTGGTGGGGCTGGGAGCAGCCCTGTAGCAGCCATGGAGCCAGAATGGGCCCTGGCCAGGTCTTCCCTCCCAGTCCTTACACCTCACCGTGGCCATGGGGCTTCACGTTCAGGGTTGCACTGAGCTACCTCTCAGACCCACAGGCCCCTGACCACCAGAGGCCTTGGCCATGGCCACTAGCTTGGCCTCCAGGAGCACGGAGCCCTCTGGGTTATTTATGGTTCCTGCCTTGAGTTTAAATGGCTATTTCTGCGCCGGTGTTTCTGAAATGTGGGCACTCCCTCCGTATAGATGCGCATCCCCTTGGGATTCCTCAGTGCCCACCAGTGGGTTTTGTACATGTACACTCTCTCTGGACCATCTGCTTGCACTGTGTCTTAACAAGAATTTACTGAGTGCCTACTGTGACCTCAGTCACCAACAAGGTGCAGAGCGTTAAAGCGAGAACTAAGATACAGGCTGCCTGCTCCTGGGCCCTCCAGGGACTCATGATGGCGCCATCCTCCTGACACATTATTTTCCTATTGTAGTATAATGGAGATACAACTGATACTGTGAAGCACATTTCAACGTACAATTCAGTGGCAATAAGTACATTCACTGTTCTACACCTGCCACCTCCATCCATTGCCATATTTTCATCATCCCAAAATGAACTTTTACCCACGAGACCCTAAGCCCCCATTCCCATTCCCCAGCCCTGGCACCCAGCAGCTCCTTCCACCTCTGTGAATGGGAGTGCTCTCCATCCCACACAAGTGGGGTGCTCCGGTGTCGGTCCTTTAGGGACTGGCTTATTTCACATGGCATAATGGCCTCAAGGTCTGTCCCTGTGAGCCTGAACCTGACCCACTTTCCCACCAAAGCTGTGGCTCAGCCCTCTTCTGTCTAAGCCGAACCTCCTCAGTCCCCTCTGCTCCCCTCACCTTCCTCCTCAGCCTGAAGATGATCCCAGCCAATCTGCAGCTTTGAAGACCTGCTTAGTCCAGATGCCAGGCACATACCCCGGGGGCCTCGGGCCTCAACTACCACCATCTGTCCACGTCAGGTGCCTGCCCCCCTCTGCCAGCGGACCACATGCACCTCCCAAAGGTGTCCCCATCTCAGGAGAGGGAAACACAAAGTCCAGACCCTTGGAGTCCTCTGGGACTTCTTGCTTGCTACCAACTCTCCCAGTAGTGAAGTGGCTACTGGAGGACATTCAATGTCCAAAACATTTAAAGGAATACGTGAGTCTCTGCTGCCTAAGGCAATGGATAACAGTTGGGGCAAAGAGAAACCAAGCAGAATCACTGGAAGAAAGGCTGAAGAATGAGGAGCTTTAGTGAAGAAGTGTCTGGAAGCTGTGACAGCCCCTACCTGACCTTCAGATGCTACTCAGTTACTCCTGTGCCTCTGGTATCTTCCTGGAATCCTGAGCTGGCTGTTTTCCGACAGCTCGTCCAGCAGTACCCTCAGTTTCTGGGAGGCAGATTTGCTGCAATCCGCAGTGTTTCCTGCTGCCCCACCGGGATAGCTTTTTGAAGGCACATCGTCTGGGACCTCTGTGGTCCCAAGACTGTGGGTCTGTGACCTGGAAGGATTCTGAGCAGCGATGGTGGGATGGGAGGGCTACAACACACAGAAGAAGGTGTGCAGAAAGCTGTCTGGAGTTCCCGGCATCCTACTGTTTATGAATCAAAGCCCTGAGTTCTTTAAAATGCCAGCAACCTTACAGCACATGCCAGAAAAGCAAATGTCCCTGTGCACCCAACACCACCTAAACTACTGGCCATTTCTTGTCACTTGAGCTGAGTACAAAGGATTGGGAGTCGGGGCTTGAGGGGTGTCCTGGGCCAGACTTTGTATTTGGGGACAAAGGCCATCCAGACAAGCTTTTGCTGAGCCTGAGGAGGGGGTCTGTGTGAAGACCCCAGCTGCAGGCACTGCTGTCTGCAGATGCCCCCTCGCCCGCCCCAGTGCACCAGCTGATGGGGGAGTGCCTGCCCCCTCCTCTCTGCCGAGGCCTCTCTCCTGCAGCAGCTGCCTCCTCTCCTGCCAGGCACTGCCAGCCTGCAGCCTCGGAGGGTGGATACCCTGACAACCTCCAGCCCTGGAGACAAAGCCAGTGAGGGTGGGACGTGTTCTCCCAGCAGGCCTGAGCGCCAGGCTCCCATGGTGCTCACTCTCCTGCAGGCTCACTGTGCCACATCCTCCCTTAGGCTCCCTGGGCCCAAGTCCTCCTCTGCTTGCTGACCATCCTTGGCCCAGGCTCCACACACTGGGACTGGGAATAGGTCGTCTGAACATTCTGGACTCTTGCTTCCGTGCCCATGACATGGGCACAGTCCGGCCTCACAGACTGCTCAGAGGAGACCCAGTACAGGAAGATGAAGGCTGCTGCAAGGGAGATGCCCTGTAACCCCAGAGGGAGTGCACAGGCTTTGCACAATGCACCTGACTCACAGGACCTCCATGGGATGCGGGCGCCAGGCCACGGGGCACAGGGAGTACTGGCAGGGGAGTCCTGGTGGGGGCCCTGTCGAGGAGGCCACAGAAGGGTCCCAGAAGAGGCAGGCACAAGTAAAAGAAGACAGAGCTTCCCAAGGAGGTTGATGGAAGGATCAGAGGATCGCAGAGACCCTTGGGAAAACTCAGAAGCCCTGGAGATGTTGGCTGAAATGCTGTCATTTTGTCAGAAACGTTAGGTCACACCACCCAGTCGACACTGGATAATTTAGTTTGTTAGTTCTAGGAATCAGTGCATACCTGCCACTAGAACTCACATTGCAGGAAGTCTAGGGTATACTTGCTCTTCATCACTTTTCAGGACTAGATTTTCTAGAGGAAGTTCTAAGCATGGGTCTCTCCATTCTTTTCTTTGTGCAACTGGCCTTTGTTTTCAGGAGCAGATTCTTGGTTCTCATCACCACCTCTAGCCCTGAGGACTGACCCCTGTCACCTCCCACAGTGGAAGTGACCATGTGAGTTGGGGGTGCTCACTGATGAAGCCCCAGTGCTCAGTACACAGCAGGGACCCCAGATCCTCTGCTGAATGAGGGAGGAAAGGGGGAAGGAGTGAGGGAGTGAGGGGGAGGGATGGAGGGAAACCACAGAAGTTGGGTCCACCCATTAGGAGCCCTTATTTGGGTTGAGGTCCGAGGGCACCACAGCCCGGGCCCTGGATGTTGGCTCAGGTCCTCCCAGTGCTGACCTTCCTTCTCCTTGGCCCTCTGTCATCCTGGATCCTCTCCAACTCCTCCCCCTCCAACTCTGAATGTTCCCAGGAACAGGGTGGCAGGAGGGGTCTCAGGAGTGGTTCCCAGATCCTGTGCCCCGAATCAAAATGTGACAGTGCCTACAGGACACTATCTATCCTCTATCATGAGGACTGGGACTGTGGATCCCATCCATCTCCTTGTGCATTAGTGTTGTTGTATTCCCTGCTCTCTCCACCACGGCTGTGATGAACACTCCTGAAAACACATCTGTGAAAAACCGAGACAGATTTTCTGGGGGTGGGCCCAAGGCTGAACATAGTAGGTGATGGGTGTACCTGCGGCCTGGTATGGGTGCTGCTCACTGTTCTCCCAGACAGGGGTGCCGGTCACACTTCGTTCCAGGGTACCCGCTGGGGATCTTCACTTCTTCACGTTCTCCCCAGGGCTGCTGGTCCCCAGACCAGACACCTGCCAGTCTGAGGGTGACCAGCACTACCTCCATAGGGTTTCCTATGCCAGGGTCCTTCCCCGGGAGCTCCCGCATCTCTGACTCCCCACGTGCCTGTCTTCCCCCCTTGGACTTGCATGCGTTTGGTGTCCCTGTGGAACCCAGGGACTTGGTGTATTATTTGGACCAGAGGCATGTGAAACCTTTCTCTGGCCTTGGGTTTTGAGCAATGGTTTCCCTTTGTGGTGTGTCTTCCAGCTTTTTGCATTTCCCTGGTTTCTGTGTGGGTCACAGGAGGAACCAGCTCTGTCCTGTCTGGGGTCAGGCTGTGGTGTCCCAGCAGGACCAGGGGTCTCGGCCCCGAGATGGTGCCCATAATTCCTCAAGTGGCCTCTATAATTACTTCTGATGTGTAATCCATCGGGGATTTCAATATCAAAAAAGGGAAATTGAATGACAAACAAACACAGAAGGAAACGCGTCCCATTTGAAAATAGGAGGGCAAACAAAAAGGTCTTATTGACTGATTCCACTTACAGAAACATCAGGAATAGGTAAAGGAACAGAGAGAGAAAGCAGCTTAGGGGTTGCCGGGGTCTGGGCTGTTGGAGAAATGGGCAGGGAGGGCTTCTGGTCTGGGGACTCCTTTGGGGAATGAGATATTCTGCAGCAATGTTCTGGGGTGTGGTGGCACAGCGTTGGGCATGTACTTAATGCTCATGATATGTTCAATTGAAAACAAGTAATTTTATTTAAAACAAATAATAAACAGTATATAGGACATGGAAGGATAAAATAACAGTTATATGTACCAGAGAGAAAGAACACAGTGGGAGGGAATGAAACAATCATGTGGGGTCTCGGGTTCCAGCGATGGAACTAAGGGTGATTGTACGAGGAGCTCTCCCTGCAGGGCTGTGGGCTCTGGATGTGGCTGTGGGAGCCCTGCAGGAGCAGGAGAAGGGGCAGGGCTCAGGATAGGGGCAGCGACAGGGGCAGGGACAGAGGTAAGAGCAGGGTCAAGGGCAGGGGCAAGGGGAGGGACAGGGTCAACAGTAGTGGCAGGTGCAGGATCCAGGGCAGGAGCAGGGACAGGATCTGGGTCAGGGGCAGGAACGGGACCCCTGGCAGGGGCAGGGGAAGGGGCAGCGGCTCTGAGAGGAGTACGGACAGGGGCAGGAGCAAGGGTAGGATCTGGGTCAGGGACAGTGGCTCTGGCAGGGGCAGGAGCAGGAACAGAGGCAGGGGCAGGGGCAGGGGCAGGGGCACAAACAGGGCAGAGGCAGGGGAAAGGGAAGGGGCAAGTGCAAGGGCAGGATCGGGTCTGAGGCAGGGGCAGGAGTTGGGGTGGGGGAAGGGGGAGTGGCAGGAACTGTAGCAGGGGCAGGGGCTGGGCAAGAGCAGGTGCCATTTCTTCCTAGACAGCGCCAGGCTCTCCGTGGGCAGGTGCCGGGTCACCTGCCGGCTCCTGGTCTCCTCCTGAAGTCACGGCAGGCACTACCTATCCCTCCAGAGCCGACTCTAGCTCGTCAGGTGGTGGAGCAGCTGTGAGAGGAGTTAAGCTCACCCACGTGCTTACTCTCTGTGGGCTTTTGCAGAGACAGAGCCCAGCCAAGGGCCTCCCAGAGAAGCCACACCCGGGAAGGAACCCTCAAGGGGACGTCTCCCTAACTGTAGTCTACCCGCTGGTTGCTCTGTGCCCATTCATTTCTTCTGGCCCCACACCAGCCTATGGTGGGGCCGCACCGACCCGTCCCCACACACCACAAACACCCAGCCCCATCCTTCCCACCCTCGGCCTTGGCTTCCGTGGGCTCCAACTCCTGGACCACTGTCCGGTGAACAACCCCCTGGGACATTGTTCCGGGTGGTGTCGGAGGTCTTGCCCGGCAATCTCAGCACCTGTTTCTCGGGATGCCTGTGGCATCAACCCCTCTGTCAGGGACGAGGGCGTGTCCGCCAGCTCCCTCTCCACGTCCTCCGTGGCCTTCTCAAAGACAGGGACCGGTAGCCGGCCCCGAGTCATCACAGCCCTGCCCGGTCATCCGCACTGTCCTCCTGCCCAGTCCCCCTGCTGCTCCCAGATCAGACACGCACCTGTGCGTGCACAGCCCTGCACCCGGGAAGCAGTGACCCATCCCTGCAGGGTTATCGGGATAAACTTTGGGCAGAAGGGGCAGCGCCCGCACATCCCATCCCACACAGCCAGCCTTGACCTTGAACATGACTTGCCCACTGGGTATCTGACCCCTCATCAGCCTGCTCCTGCTCGGGGTGGCCCCACCCCCATAACCCCTCTTTACACACACACTCACACACACACGCACACACTCACACACAGACACACACACATGCACAGACACAAACCCCCATCCACACACATGCACACACACACACACACTCACTTACAGACACAGACACACACGCACACACTCACACCGACACACACATGCACACACGCACACACACTCTCACACACAGACATAGACACAGACACAGACACACACACAGGGAGGGCACCTGGAGCTACACAGGGCAGATCGGAGCAAGTGGGGCTGGGTGGCCGGGTCTGGGCCTCCTAGTGTTACCCTGCCTCTCTTGACCCAGGTTCCCAACGGTCCCTGAGTGTTGGACTTGGAAACGCTTGAACGTGGCCGCTCCTCCAGGGGTAGGTGTGGGACAGGTGCACCAGGCACACAGGCCTCCCCACCGAGAAGGCTAGCCAGGTGTGTCATGGCCAGGTGTGCAAAGGGATCTGGCACAGAGTTCCAGCCTGTCCCTGGCTGCAGCCCTGGCTGGAGTCAGAGGGGCGGGATGGAACCCGGGGAGGAGGGGCCCACCAGCAGGATGCCGGAGTGTGAAGGGGGTCCTTAATGTAATGAGGGACTCCATGGGCATTCAGGAATTTCAGCACTTTTTAGACATGAGCAGTGGC
>NW_027397465.1:0-4256 GCF_003265705.2 Callorhinus ursinus | reverse complement strand
CAGCACTTTTTAGACATGAGCAGTGGCCTCGGGACTCGACTCCTGCCGCATCCTTCACTCTCCACAAGGCCCTGCATCCTCCTCAGCCCAGTCCTGGTCCACAGCCAGTCCTCCCTCCGGTCCCAGGAAATCCAGGGGCTCCGGGCCCTGCAAAATAATTACAAGTTCGAAAAGAGCCATTCCTTTGGGGCCTGGTTCCGGGTCCTGCAGCCCCACAGTGAGGAGGGGTGAGGCCAGGCAGGAGCGGGGAGAGGGCAGAGTGGTCTCTCTCTGGGGGCCATGGCTCCCTGCTCAGTGCAGGCCTTGTTGTGTGCTGGCCCCTAAGGCACCCAGATCCCAGTTCCCAGGCAGGCTCCAGGAGGGAGTCCAGAGTGTGCCTCCTGCTAGCTCAGACGTGTCACACTGTCCTGTAGCTACAGCCTGTCCCACCAGCTGGACTCCTCCTCCTAGTCAGCCAGCTCACCTTCAGCATCAAGAACAGGCCACCATGAAGGTCAGGGGCCAGTGCGTGGCTGGTCAGGCAAGGGAGGGCTCACTTTCAACTCAGGGAGTCTCTGGCTGGTCTAGCAGGGGCCCTGGAGGGCTGGCTTTCCAGCTTCACTGCTGACGAGCTCTGGGACTGGAGCCATTTACCTCCCCTGTCTGGGCCTCGCTCTCCTCCTCTGTGCAATGGGGTGATGCTGAATGATCCCTCCCATGGCAGGAACATGTGGAGTGCTGGTGATCAACGTAAGCTGGGCACAGAGCCTCGCTTTCCTTGGGGTTCCACAAGGCCACGTAATAGGGGAGGAGGCTGCCCCCAAACAGTACATTGAAATTCTTCTGCTGTTAGAACCTGAGCATTGGGGTTTGGTTATTTCACTTGCTGGGCTGACGAGACACACTTGCTCTCCTTGAGTCCTCCTCAGATGATGAGCTCTTGCAGGTCCCGGGCATCCTGGACCAGGGAGGGGAGAGGGGCCAGTCCTCTCCCTGGCTCCTGCAGGAGACCAGTCCTCCCAAAGACAGGATGGTTTTGGGTCGTGATCCTGGGCTAGGGTTGGAGACAGCCCCTCACTTCTCCTGACTCTGGGGCTGAGTGGGTCTTTTTCAGGCATAGCAATACCCACTGAATGCTGGAGCTTCAGAAAGAACACATTCCTGGACCCAGTCCTGCCCCAGGACGGGGGCTGCCTTCCCCAGCTCGGTGTGAGTTGAGGCCATGTGTTGGTGGAGCGTCAGGCTCAGGGATTGCGGAGTGGGCACATTGAACTTGGGGTTCGTTGGGATGGATGGGCACAGTTCTCCTGCTCGCAAGGCTTACCGGATTTCCCAATGGCACGTTTTCCTTTTTAGTGGCAGGCTGAGTCCTCTGGCACTGGTTAGGTGTCCCAGATCCCTGGGGCTTTGGAGCCAGGCTCTGGGGAAAGAGTGCTCAGAAGCCAACCTAGGGTTAGGCTTAAGGCTTAGGGGCATGACAGGAGCTTCCCTGGGTCTGAGTTGAGGCCATGGGTCAGGTTGAGTGTCAGGCTCAGGATTGGCCGCCAGAGGGCGCCAAATTTATGCGTTGGCTGGGATGGGCATTCAGAGTTCTCGAGTTCTGAACGCTCTCCGGAGTTCCAAGTCGTGTTTTTCAATTCTTTTTGGCAAGCTGAGTCCTCTCGTTTTGCTTAGCTATTGCCATCCCTGGGGCTTTGAAGCCAGGCTTCTTGGGACAGAAGCTCAGAAGCTAAACTAGGGATAGGCTTACGACCTACGGTCATTTCAGCTCTGATCTGCCCATGCTGGGGCAAGCTTTGATGGGGTGGGTATCTGAGTTGAAGTGTGGGTGAGGGTCAGAGTCAGGTCAGGGTTTGCAGGCAGGGGGCCGTTGAAAGTGGCATTTCGCTGGGATGCGCACGCAGCGTTCTACTGAGAAATCTTTGCCGCAGTTTCCCAATGGTGCAGTTTCCTTCTGGAAGACAGGGTGAATCCTCTGTTATTGCTAAGGTGTCCCCTATCCCTGTGGCTTTATAGCCAGGCCTCTGGGGCCAGAGCCCTCAGCAGCCAGCTAGGGATAGGGTTAGTGCCTAGGGGCACCGAAGACCTGATGTGTAAGCACTGTGGGTTGCTTACCGGGGGTTTGTCTTGAGGTTGTGGGTCAGGTTGAGTGTCAGGATCAGGGTTTGCCGCCAGGGGGGTGAAGAAAGTGTAGTTTTGCTGGGATGGGCATTCAGAGTTCTCCTGCTCTGAATGCTTTCCGGAGCTGCCAGTGGTGCGGTTTCCATCAAGGTGACAGCCTGAATCACTTGATACTGCGCGGGTATCCCGAATCCTTTGTGATTTCGAGCCAGGCCCTGGAGACAGACTGCTCAGAAGCCAACCTAGGGTGAGGCTTAGAGCTGTGGGGCATGACAGGTCTGATGTCCTGGCGCTGTGATGAGCTTCCCGGGGTCTTAGTTGAGGCCAAGGGTCGGCGGGGATTGTCATGCTGAGGGATTGTAGCCCGGGCACGTTGAACTAGGGGCTCGTGGGGACGGTCCAGCACAGTTCTCCTGCTCGGAATGATTACCAGAATTGCCCATGGCACGTTTTCCTTTTTCTTGGCAGGCTGAGTCCTCTGGCCCTGGTCAGGTGTCCCAAGTCCCTGAGGCTTTGGAGTCAGACTCTGGGGCAAAACCCTGCTCGGAAGCCAATCTAGGGTGAGGCTTAGGCCTGAGGGGCATGACAGGCCTGATGTGCAGGCGCTGTGATGAGATTCCCGGGGTCTGAGTTGAGGCCGTGGGTCGGCAGAGGGGTGTCAGGCTCAGGGATTGCGGCCTGGGCAAAATGAACTCGGGGTTCGTGGGAATGGACCTGCACAGTTCTCCTGCTCAGAATGCTTACCAGAGTTCCCCACGGCATGTTTTCCTGTTTATTGGCAGGCTGAGTCCTCTGGCCATGGTCAGGTGTCCCCGGTCCTTGGGGCTTTGGAGCCGGGCGCCTGGGGACAGAGCATTCAGAAGGCTCCATGGGGTCCCGGTTAGGGCCGAGGGGCACGGCAGGCCTGATGCGCAAGCACTGTAGCCAGCTCTTTGGGGGTTTGTCTTGAGGGAGTGGGTCAGATTGAGCGTCAGGCTCAGCATTGGCCGCCTGCGCGTGCCAAGTTTGTGCGTTGGTTGGGATGGGCATTCTGAGATGTCCTGTTCTGAACGCTCTCCGGAGCTGCAAGTAGTGCATTTGAATTCTCTGTGGCGTTGGAGTCCTCAGATGTCGCTCAGTTACTGTCATCCGTGTGGCATTTGAGCCAGCCTTCTGGATCCAGGAACTTTATAGCCAACCTAGGTATAGACCTAGGGCCTAAGGTCATTGGAACTCTTATCCTGCCACGCTGGAGCCAGCTTTGGGGTGCGGGGTATCCGAGTTGGGGGTGTGGGTCCCGGTGAGTGTCAGGCTCTAGTTTGACGGGCAGGGGGGCCTTGAAAGTGGCATTTCGCCGGTATGGGCACGCAGAGTGCTCCTATTCGGAAAGCTTTGCCCAGAGTTCCCAGCGGTGCTGTTTCCTCCTGGGAGCCAGGCTACATCCTCTGGTATTACTCAGGTGCCCCTGATCCCTGTGGCTTTAGAGCCAGGCCTCTGAGGCCAGAGCCCTCAGAGGCCCGCGAGGGATAGGGTGTGGGCCTAGGGCCAGGGCAGGCCAGACATGCCAGCACTGTGGCCAGCTTCCCCGGGGGTTTGTCTTGAGGGCGTGGGTCAGGGGGGGCGTCAGACTCAGGGCTGGCCGCCAGAAGGCACAAAATTTGTGCGTTCCTTGGGATGGACATTCAGAGTTCTCCTGCTCTGAATGCCTTCCTGACTTCCCAATGGCGCGTTTTCCTTCCAGGTGGCAGCCTGAGTCCCTCGGTATTGCTCGGGTGTCCCGAATCTTTGGGGCTTTGGAGCCAGAGTCTGGGGACTGACCCCTCCGTAGTCAACATGGGGTGAAATTTAGGACATAGGGGCACGGGAGGCCTGATGTGCCAGCGCCGCGTCGAGGTTCCAGGGGGTGAGGGTCGCGGGCGTGGGTCAGCGTGAGTGTCTTTAGTCAGCGTGAGTGTCTTGCTCCTCTTTTCAGCCGGGGGACCGCTGAAAGTGTGGCTTCCCTGTGGCGGGCGTGCAGCGCTCTCCTGCTGTGAATCCTTTCCTGGGTTCCCACCGGCGGGGTTTCTTTATGGGTGGCAAGCTGAGTCATCTGGTATTGCTCAGGTGTCCCCTGTCCGTGGGGATCTGGAACGAGACCTCCAGGAAAAAGGCACTCAGGTGCCCATGTAGGGTTTGGC
>NW_027397464.1:0-28458 GCF_003265705.2 Callorhinus ursinus | reverse complement strand
TCTGTAGTTTATTGATACTTTATTTGTCATTACCATAGTGTATTTGTTTGCTGGGGCTGCCATATCAAAGTATCGCAACCTGGGTTGTAATTAATAATAGTTAATTTTCTCACTTTTCTGGAGGCTACAAGATGGACGTCAAGGGGTTGGCAGAGTTGAATTTTGTTGGGAACCCTTTCCTTTGCTTATAGACATCCATCTTGTCTGTCTTTACATGGCTGTAGATCTAAAAGTGTCTGTATCTTAAACTCCACTTATATGAAATCACGTATATTGGATGAAGGTGACCCATAAGATCCATGTTGACTTAATTGCCTATTGGAAGTACTATTTCCAAATACAGACACTATAAAATAATGGAGGTTAGGATTTCAACATATGAATTAAGAGGGGACCCAATTCGGTCCACAACACATGTGGATTACAAAAAAAATGATTTGTACAATACATTACGTTACTGATATCATAGATGAGATTTTTGTATGTGTGGGCCCATTAATATGTATTTATAATAATTTTCAGGTTTGGTTTTTCAAATCTTATAAAAGAAGTAAAGATGGACTTCTGTGTGTTTTGGTCAAGTTCTCCACACACAAGTCACTTTTAAATTTCCTTAGACTCTCATCCCTGCATTTTTTTTTTTCTAGAAGCCTTGGATTTGTATTAAATGTCTCTTTGGTAATGTCTTGCTTCCCCCACAAATTGTAGCTCACTGTTGCTTTAGTGATCCACTGCAATTGTCCCTGCCATCAGAGGTTTTCCAACTATGCCACTTTCCCCATCACTGTTCTGAGCCAGGGACAGACAGAAATTATATGGTGATCCCTCCACAAGTCAGTACTTTATAAGCAAGTATGTTCTTCTTTTGTCTAAATGATGGAACTGAGAATTAAGAAGTGTCCTCCTGACTAAACCACACTGCTCCAGCTGGGGGTAGGGCAAGGGGAAGCACAATTTCACAAAATTTCCCAACATTTTGAGTAAGGACTTTTTCTTGGTTAAGGATTCACGTGGCTTTTGCACATTTTTGGCTGATTTCTGGAGTTCTGACAAAACTATGTTTGTCCATATGTTTTGCTTTATGGAGTGTCTGTGGGAAATGAGGGCTGGCACATTCTAGCCCACCGTCTTGATGTTTTGTCCAAGATTCAAGGGACAGATGTGTCAGCAAGGTTTTAGTATCCCTGAAAGAATGTCATCAGATATACTGATTTATCTAATCTGTTCTCCTCATGACACACCTGCTCTTACTCCCTTCCTAGGACTTGATCAAAGGAAACCAGATACTGTTCCATGTCTATATTGTCATTATTTGTGTGAATTTAAAGGGCCATCTTTATCTAAAGTGATCTCCTGACTTTCCCTTGGTATGGTTTTTGGGCTCTGACACCCAAATGTGTGGATGCAAACTGTGTCTCGTGTGGTAGAAAAACAGGCATTTGTTAAGTAAGGTTGGGAGTCTACCCTCCAGCTGGGAGGAAGTCAGCCATGAACAGTGATGTGATTGCATTGGGCTGGATATGTGGTTGGAGAAATTTGCTGTATATAGTAGGAAATATCTTCTTTAGTTTCAGAGTCTTGTCTTGGTGGAGGGAAAAGAATCTTCACAGTAACAATCACTCAGCTATCAGATAGGTGTTTAATCTGCTGAGTCCTCTGAGGTAAGTGAAAAGAAATTTGCAAATGACACTATAGATAAAGGGCTGGTATCCAAGATCTATAAAGAACTTCTCAAACTCAACACCCATAAAAAATAATCAAGTCAAAAAGTGGGCAGAACATATGAACAGACACTTCTCCAAAGAAGACATACAAATGACTAACAGACACATGAAAAAATGTTCATCATCATTAGCCATCAGGGAAATTCAAATCAAAACCACATTGAGATACCACGTTACACCAGTTAGAATGGCAAAAATGGACAAGGCAAGAAACAACAAATGTCGGAGAGGTTGTGGAGAAAGGGGAACCCTCTTACACTGTTGGTGGAAATGCAAGTTGGCACAGCCACTTTGGAAAACAGTGTGGAGGTTCTCAAAAAAATAAAAATAGAGCTACCCTATGACCCAGCAATTGCACTCCTGGGTATTTACCGCAAAGACTCAGATGTAGGGAAAAAAAGGGCCATGTGCACCCCAATGTTCATAGCAGCAATGTCCGCAATAGGCAAGCTGTGGAAAGAGCCGAGATGACCTTTAACAGATGAATGGATAAAGAAGGTATGGTCCATATATACAATGGAATATTACTCAGCCATCAGAAAGGATGAATACCCAGCTTTTACATCAGCATGGATGGGACTGGAGGAGACTCTGCTAAGTGAAATAAGCCAAACAGAGAAAGTCAATTATCATATGGTTTCACTTATTTGTGGAACATAAGGAATAGTAGGGAGGACATTAGGAGAAGGAAGGGAAAAATGAAGGGAGTGGAATCGGAGGGAGAGTTGAAACATGAGAGACTATGGACTCTGAGAAACAAACAGGGTTTTAGAGGGGAGCGGGGAGGGGGGATGGGTTAGCCTGGTGGAGGGTATTAAGGAGGGCACGTACTGCATGGAGCACTGGGTGTTATACAAAAACAACGAATCATGGATCACCCTATCAAAAACTAATGATGTAATGTATGGTGACTAACATAATAAAATTAAATTAAAAATAAAAAAAAGAAATTAGAGTGCTTTGATGAGTTTCCTACAACATATATTGAAAAGGAAAATATGCAATTACTATTTAAAGAGATACATTTCAGTTTGATGATTATGTACTGTGAATTCTATTATGCACCTGACATGCATTTTCTCAAGTGGGAGTATTTCTTAGGTGGCTATGTTATCATCATATTGCTTAAGTGATTTATGTGAAAAGAATATAGAGTTAAGTATTTGAGATTTATTTGGTCTTATATCACGTATGAGTCATCCCAGGTTTAAAGACAAAGGGGATGAAGACCACCTTGTCACAGTGAGATAGGGCCAGAGTCTGGTACCAGTGTGCACTTCTAATGTAAGAGAGCATGACCCTGGAACATCCTTGTAATCTTGATGGAGCTAGTGAACATTTTTTTTTTCTAGTGAACATTTTTGATTCTTTCTTCTCTAAACCATAACATTTTGCATTATATTAAGCACAAATTTATATCCAACAATATTTTTGAAATAATGAAAATATTTAAAACAGGTAAAGTATTTCAGGAATTAGGAGCCCTCAGTTTTCCATTATCAACGGACAGAATAGCTTTCAGTCTCTCTTCTCATCCCCAATGTGACTGGGTAAAAAGTCCATGTGCTCACCTCTGGAAAGCTGAAAGGCCTAACCTACTCGTCAAACCCTTGCTGCCCACTGCTGGCCTGCCAAGAACCCTGTCCCCTCTCTCCAGAGAAAACGAAGTCACTCAGATGGGGGGGTGGATTCTCACATTGTGACCAGCGAGGTTGTGGAGCTGAGGTTCACTGAGGTCTAGAGGGCTGGGCTCTGGGATCTCAGACCTCAGAGACCACGTGACATGGCCCTTCCACTCACAGATGGGGAAATGGATGTCCAGAGAGGGGAGGAGTTGGCCCGCAACAACAAAACCCCATCTTGAGCTCTTCTCCAAGAGCCATTTCAGGGGACAATCCCCCATTTCCAGAAGGTAGCAACTGGGGTTCTAGGCCCCAGATAGAGCCACAGCCCATACCCCATTCGAAAAATGCCCAAGTTCTCCTGGGGCTGCATGCACCCTTCCACCCAGCGACCACACGAGCCATCAGTGGTGAGGTTGTGGACAGGGGACTCGGCTGCCAGTTTCTCCTGCTCTAAAAGGGGACAGTGTCCCGCATTCTGGTGGACATTACCACTAGGCACCACATGTCCCCTGCACTTCAGAGACCTGCAGTGTCCCTACCCCTGTGAGAGCCCCTCCCATACTCACCTTTTTCTTTCAAGAATCCCCAGCCAGCCACCCAGCAGGCCTAGGGAACTCGAGGTGGGCCTGCCCTAAATTGGGGCAGGGAGCCCCTTCCGATGAATGGCCCACAGGGAACGGGAGGGGTGATCTTCATGAAAGCGATGTCATTGTGCTCTAAACTGGGGATGTATTTCTCATGAATGATGATTTTCTCGACATATCTCTCCTGTTGAGGCGGCTTCACTGGCTTTTCATTCCCATACACAATTTCCCTTGTTCCAAAAATCAGTCTCCAGTCATATACTTTTCTGTGGGCACAGAGGCAAGCCAGGTCATCCTCAGAAAGGACGGACTTGACAGAAACCTCTGGTGATCATGATCCTCAGAGCCCTCCTCAGCAAGGGCCTGGGACCACCCACTCACGGTCTGGTTGCCACAAAGCCCAGAGCCCCAGGGAGACTGCGCACAGAGAACCCTGGAGAATGTCCCTTTCTGGGAAGAGCCTTTCTGAAGACCTCCCTCCACGTGCTCCCACACATACTTTTTGGAGAGGAAGCAGTGAGCAGCAGTAAGCAGCCAATGGGAGTTCAGCAAGGTGCCTCCACACGCATGGTACTTTCGGTTATTATGGGACATGAATACCTGGAGGCTGACCATCCAGGGCCAGGCCCCGATTGTTGCATCCTGCCCTCCGACGATACGGCCACTTCCCGGTGGTTTATTACTTTTCTGTTGCTGAGTAGTAACCCATTGTACAGGTGTACCACAGTTTATCCATTCATCCATAGAAGGACATTTGGGTAAAAACAATCAGATTTTAGCAAATATGAATAGCTGATATAAACATTTCCAGGTATGTTTTTGTGTGAACATAGGTTCTTATTTCTTCCAGGAGTGGCATTGGTGAGTCATATAGTGTCTATATGTTTAGAAGAAATGACCAAATTATTTTCCACAGAGGCTGTACCATTTTACATTCTGACGAGTAATATATGAGAGTTCAAGTTGCTCTTTATCCTTGTTAACATTTAGTAAGGTCAGTAATTTTTAAAATTTCAGTTACTCTCAAGTGTGTGTTGTGTTACCTCATCTTAATTTTAATTTGCATTTCTCTTCATTGATGTAGAACAATTTCCATGTGCATACTTGTCATCCACATGCCCACTTTGGTGATGTGTCTATCAAGATCATTTACCCATTTTTAAAAGCCAAATGTCCATTAACAAATGAATAAATAAAGAAGATGTGGTATATAAATATACAATGGAATATTACTCAGTCATCAGAAAGGATGAATACCTACCATTTACATCAGTGTGGATGGAACTGGAGGGTATTATGCTAAGTGGAATAAGTCAATCAGAGAATGATAATTATAATATGGTTTCACTCATATGTGGAATATAAGAAACAGTGCAGAGGATCATACGGGAAGGGAGGGAAAAACAGAATGGAAAGAAATCAGAGAGAGAGACAAACCATGAGAGACTCTTAACTATAGGAAACAAACTAAGGGTTGCTGGAGTGGAGGTGGGGGTCATGGGGTAATTGGGTGATGGGCATTAAGGAGGGCACATGATGTGATGAGCACTGGGTGTTATATGCAACTGATGAATTATTGAACTCTACATTTGAAACTAATGATGTACTGTATGTTGGTTAATTGAATTTTTTTAAAAAGACAATTAAAAAGCCATGAAAAAAATTTATTTATTTTTTTTAAGATTTTATTTATTTATTTGACAGAGAGAGAGAGCACAAGTAGGCAGGCAGGCAGGCAGAGGCAGAGGGAGAAGCAGGCTCCCCGCTGAGCAGGGAGCCCGATGTGGGGCTCGATCCCAGGACCCTGGGATCATGACCTGAGCCGAAGGCAGACGCTTAACCGACTGAGCCACCCAGGCGCCCCAAGCCATGAAAAAAATTTAGAAATGGGTCATTTGTTTGCTAATTTTTGAGTTTTGAAAAACTTTGATGTATTCTGGATACAAGTCTCTTGTTGGATAAATGATTTGCAAATACTTTCTAACAGTCTGTAGCTTGACTTTTTATTCTGTTTTTCTCAGAGCAAAAGTTTTTAATTTTGAGGAAGTCTAACTCCAGGTCATGAGATTTTCTCCTACGTTTTCTTTAAAAATTTTATAGTTTTCACTTAGCATTTAGATCGATGATACATTTTAACTTGATTTTGTACTATAAAGTGTTAGGTTTAAGTATAGGTTCTTTTTTGTTTCTTTTTTTGTTGTTTCTTTTTTTAAAAATATGGGTGTCTAATTGTTCTATTACCATTTATTGAAAAGACCACCATTTCTCAATTGAATTGTCTTACTCCTTCATAAAAAACTCTACCGGTCCTCTTTGTGTGGGTCTATTTCTGGACTCTAATCAGTTCTACCGATCTATGTGTATATCCTTTAGCTATTACCACACCATCTTGATTATTATAGCTTTATCTTAAAATCAAGTAGCGTGATTCTTCTGAATTTATTCTACTTTTTCATAGTTGCTTTAGCTATTCTATTTCCTTTGCCTTTCCATATTCTTGTTGAATCAGCTAGTTTATATCCAAAAACATCCTGCTGGAATTTTGATTGGATTGTTTTGAATGTATAGATCAATTTAGTGAGAATTGACATCTTCACTATGTGAGTCTACCAGTCCATGAACACCGTATATCTTTGTACTTACTATTTAAGTCTTGATTTCTTTTATCAGCATTCTCTGTTTTCAGCATACAGATCCTGTGCGTATCTTATTAGATTTATACCTAAGTATTGCATTTTTGGAGCTATTGGAAGTAAGATTTTAATTTTGGGTTTCCAATTTTTTAATTTTAGTTTTATGTAAATACAATTAATTTTTGTGTATTATCTTGCATCCTGCAACCTTGCTGAACTTATCGTTTCCTTGTGATATTCCCTAAGTGCCTCCCAGGCTAACTGATATGAAAAGATCCACTGAGTGCCAATTCAGCAAATGTGCTCCATGCCTTCCTAAACTGACTAGAGGTTCTTACTACTCACTACTAGCAGTTCTTCCAGGTGCCACAATGCCAAGTGCCTCACCCTCTGAAAAGACCATGGACTGGGACGTCTGGGTGGCTCAGTTGGTTAAGCGTCTGCCTTTGGCTTAGGTCATGATTCCAGGATTCTGGTATCGAGTCCCACATCGGACTCCCTGCTCCATGGCGATCCTGCTTCTCCCTCTGCCTGCTGCTCCGCCTGCTTGTGCACTCACTCATGCTCTCTCTCTCTCTCTCTGATAAATAAATAATAATAATAAAAAGACCATGGACTGGCCAGAGACCTACCTGCCCACTCAGCCTAAGCCCTTTGACCCCAGGACGTAGAGGTTAGAGTCATGATACAATTTTTGCACCAGAGAGGTGACTTAGTGCAGCTGTGTCAGTACCCACTGTGTGCTAAACTCTGGTGCTGAAGAAGGCTGCTAGAAGTTGGGGGGAGGCAGAGTCGGGCCTGCCCTTTCACTAAGCCAAAGTCCTGGGGTATTCCATTCCCACCCATTCTGGACCCACTGCAGCCACAGCCTCCACTTCAGTCAGCTTCCATGCAAAATAGTGGGAAGAGAAAAGTGGTAAAAGAAAAGAGGAAGGAAGAGTAGACCTGGTCTCTAGGCTGCAGAAATAGACCAACCATACAGAAGCATTAAGGAAGGAAATGAAAAGCAATCCCTTTGTATGTAAGAGGGGAGCTGATAGTCTCTGCTGTGGTTGTATTTCAAATACAGAAAACTGATTTAATAGCATTCTGAAGGTGCTGCAAAGGTGAAAGTAAGGATCTCTGAAAATCAGAGAGACAGCAGGAAAGCCAGAACTGGACAGTTAGCCCAGACCTGGTTCTCTAAAAAGATCACATGCCCCCAAGTTGGGGAAAACATTACTGTTGGGGCAATATCATCCTGCAGGGCACCCACTTGCCTAAGGCCCCATTTGCCTTCTTAGGACAATCTGCAATGCAGCAAGACTTCAAGCATTAATGGATGAGTTTCTCCACACCCCCTACCCACATCACGTGCTCCTGAAGTTTTCTTCTCTCCCTTCATCGAACAGCTAGACACGAGTCACCCTCTAAATAATCAGAAACAAAGACTGCAAATACAAGATAGACTATTAAGGAGAAAAAAACAAACACACAACAGTGGTCTTTGATCCAAGCCCCAGACAGAATGATTTAAATGCATGCTTCCCACTTTGAATGTAAAGACACTCAACTCTGAGGACAGGAAATAAGATTTAGAAACAAAGACACTCAGTTAGAAGGTGCAGAGCCTCAGACCTGTGTGGAATAGTAATTGCCTAACCCTCTCCTATTCCCATTCATGCCTTTCTCCTATCTCCTGCCAAGTCTGCAATCCTCACTGCCTATGATGCTTGTAAAGCAAACCCCAGAGGATGAACTTGAGACTTTGAGGAATGATGAGGATTAAAGGGAGAGTCAGGCCTTGATTACAGTAAACTATAAAGAACTGGTTGAAATCTCTCCCTGAGAAAAACCTTGTTTTTTTAAACAGGAAGGAAGGGGAGGGAGGAAAGAAGAAAGGGAGGTAAGGAGGAAGGAGAAAAGGGAGGAAAGAAGGGAGGGAAGGAAAAGAAATTACTTATAAATTCAAGAAGCAAATAATTGACAGGGCTTATTTGGGGGGGGTGGTTGTTGGTGCACGAAAAGAACGGGAAGCAGAAGAAAGTAAGAAGGTTAATGTAAAACCATCCAGTGACAGAAGCCTTGGACAGGGGGTTAGGAAATTCAGATTCTAGTCACTGGTCTACCACTCACTTACTAAGTTACAAGTGCAATCCCTTCTCTGGGTCTCAGTCTCTTCACCTTTGCAATGGGGGTATGTGGAGACAGTGCTGCCACCAAGGTTCCTGCATGGTTTGCTGTCATGGGAGAAAGGTAGACCTGCTAACAGAGAATGAGGCTATCAGTGGGGATATATAACATTTACTCAAAGTAGTAATGGATTCAGTAAATACAAATGTCAGCTGTTTATGAGAGGTTTCTAATACTCTCAACCACCCACTACTTTACATAAATCTCTTCATATTGTTCATATTATACTGCAACTTGCCCTTTTAAAAAACAGCTTTATTGAGATACAATTCACATACCATAAAATTCACACATTTAAAGTGTACAGTTCAGTGATTTTTAGTACATTTACAGTTATGCAACCATCACCACAGTCAACTTTAGAACATTCCCATCAACCCAATAAGAAACCCTGTATCCATTAGTATTCACTCCCCATTTCCTCCCAATCCCACCCCCCAGCCATAGATACTTACCTGGTCTACTTTCTGTTTCTACAAGTTTGTCTCTTACAGACATTCCAGATAAATGGAATCATACAATATGTGGCCTTTCATGTCTGTCTTCTTTCACTTAGCATGTTTTCAAGAGCTTCATCCATGTTATAGCCTGTATCATCACTTCACTTTGTATGGTCAAGTAATATTCCATTGTATGGATATGGCACACATAGTGTTTACCTGTTCATCCACTGATGAGCATTTAGGTTGTTTCCAGCTTCTGGGTATTGTAAATAATGCTACTGGAAGTATGCACACTCAACTTTTGTGTGAACATATATTTTCATTTCCCTTGATTATATACCCAGGAGTAGAATTGTTGGGTCAAACAATGACTCAATGTTTACCTTTTTGAACAACTGCCAAACAGTTTTCCACAGTGGATGCACCCTTACACATTCCCATCAGCAGGGCATGAGTGTCCCAATTTCTTCACGCCCTTGCCAACAATTGTTATTACCTGCCTTTTAGATTCTAGCTATCCTAATGGGTGTGAAGTGGTATCTAACCGTAGTTGCAGGCTCTAGACTTTATCTTCATTCCTATGTACTTTCCATCCTATGTACTTCCATCAAGATGGAAGCTCCAGGCTTCCAAGATTTTCCAGAAACCCCAGGGATGAAAGCTGACTTTGAAACTCTCTCACTTCCCAGGATTCCCACTACAATTTCATTTGTGGCTTCTGTCAATTCCATGCTTGAATGCCAAAAAGTGATGCATTAAGAAGCTTTGATTTACTGGGGCACCTGGGTGGCTCAGTTGGTTAAGCATCTGACTCTTGATTTTGGCTCAGGTCATGATCTCAGTGTCCTGGGATCAAGCCCCGCATTGGTCTCCATGCTCAGCAGGGAGTCTGCTTGAGAATTATCTCTCTCACTCTCTCTCTGCCCCTTCCAGCCCTCTCTCCTCCAAAAATAATTCATTTTATTTTATTTTTTATTTATAAAATATTATCCTTTATTTATTTTTATTTTTTTAATTATGTTATGTTAGTCACCATACCATACATCTGTTTTTGATGTAGTGTTCCATGATTCATGGTTTGTTTGTAACACCCAGTGCTCTATGCAATACTTGCCCCCCTTAATACCCATCACCAGGCTAACCCATCCCCCCACCTCCCCTCCCCTCAAGGAGAAGCTTTGATTTACTTACTTGACACAACGACAAGCTTTGATTTACTTACTTGACACGTTAGTTATTTTCATGAGGAAGGTATTCAGAATATTAAGAAAATGTATGTTGTAAAAAAATGGAAATCTGCATTCACTTTTTGTTTTTTTTTTATTTTGAGGTAATTATAGATTGAAGGAAGCTGCAAAGATAGTACAGAGCGGTCCTGTGTACAATTTACCCAGTTTCACCCAGGGGTTACTACACCAAATCAAAACCAAGAAACTGACACCGATACAATGTATTAGTATAGTTCTATCAATGTAGCACAACTATAGATTTGTGCATCCACCACCACAATCATGATACAGAATTATTCCATCATTACAAAGACTTCCCTTGTGCTACTTCAGTCTCTCCATAATCATACTCATCCCTCTCCCCTCACAATTCCTAGCCCATGAAAACCAACTCTCTGTTCTCCATTTCTATAGCTTTATTATTTCAAGAACATTTATCATGGAATGATACAGTATGAGACCTTTGGAGATTGGATGTTTTCATTATGAATAATACCCTTTAGGTCATACAAATTGTTGCATATATCAAGAGTTTGCTCATTTTTATTGCTGAGTAGTAGTCCATGATATGTAAGAAACACAGTTTCTTTAAACATTTCTTTAGTAAAGGACATCTTGGTTGTTTGTAATTTTTTTACTATTACAAATAAAAGTACAGTGATCTTCTTGTTTACTTTCAATTTACTTATATCAGTATATTTGTAGTGAGTTTCTTATACATACCATATAGTTGGGTCATTTTTTAAATCTACTATTTCACTCTTTGTCATTTAATTGATGTATTTAGACCATTTAGTCTAATGTAATTATGGAAATGTTAGGGCTTAAGTCTGACATTTATTTTTTTAAATAGAATTTGTTTTTCAGAGCAGTTTTAAATTCACAGCAAAACTGAGAGGAAGGTACGGGGATTTCCCAAATACTTCCTGCCCTGACACATGGATAGTCTTCTGCTTTACCAATGTCCCCCACTAGAGTGGTACATTTGTTACAATTGATTGACCTACATTGACACATCATTATCATCCAAAATTCATAATTTACATTAGAGTTGACTCTTGGTGTTGTACATTCTATGGGTTTGGACAAAAGTATAATCACATGTATCTGCCATTATAATATCATTCAGAGTAGTTTCACTGCCCTAAAAACACTCTGTGCTCTGCTTATTCATGCTTTCTTCCCACTAACCCCTGACAACAACTGACCCTTTTACGGTCTCCATAGTTTTACCTTTTCAGAACATCATATAATTAGAATCATACAGTATGTAGCCTTTTCATATTGACTTCTTTGACTTAGCGATATGCATCGAAGTTCTTTTCATGGCTCAATAGCTTATTTATTTTCAGTGTTAAATTTTGGTGTACCATTGTCTGGATGTACCCATTTGTTTATCCGTTCACCTACTGAAGTACACCTTGGTTGCTTCCAAGTTTAATAAACCTCCTATAAACATTCATGTGCAGGTATTTGTATGGACATGTTTTCAACTCCTTTGGGTAAATGCCAAAGAGTGCAATTGCTGTATTGTATGGTTAAGAGCATAGTTTTGTAAGAAACCTCTAAACTGCATTCCAAAGCGGATGTACTATCTTGCATTCCCACTAAGAATGAATGAGAGTTCCTGTTGCTTCACATTCTCAACAGCACTTGGTGTTGTCAGTGTTTTCAATTTTGACTATTCTAATAGGTGTGCAGCATCTCATTGTTTTAATTTGCATTTCTCTGAGGACTTACGATGTGGAGTATCTTTTCATATGCTTGTTTGCCCTCCATATATCTTTGTTGTTGAGTGCTCTGTTTAGATCTTTGAAACATTTTTAATCAGGTTCCTTCTTTTCTTATCGTTGAATTTTAAGAGTTCCTTGTATATTTTGGATAACAGTATTTTATCAGGTAATGTCTTTGCAAAGATTTTCTTCCAATCTAAGGCTTGTCTTTCCATTCTCTTGGCAGTATCTTTTGTAGAGCAATTTTTTTTTTTTATTTTAGTGAAGTCCAGCTTATCAATTCTTTCTTTCATGGATGGGGCCCTTGGTGTTGTATCTAAAGAGTCATCTCCAAACTTAAGGTCATCTAGATTTTCTCCTGTATTATCTTCTAGAAGTTCTATGTTCTTGTGCTTTACATTTTGGTTTATGATCCACTTTGAGTTAATTATGGTGAAATGTGTAAGGTCTGTGTCTAGATTCATTTTTGTATGTGCATGTCCAATTTCCCATCACCATTTATTGAAAAGATTGCTTTTCTTCATTATATTGATTTTGATCTTGTGTCAAAAATCAGTTGACTATATTTATGTAGGGCTCTTCGTTTTGTGCCATTTATCTGTCTATTTTCTCACTAATACTAAACTGCTTTGATTATTGTAGCTCTATAACTTTCCTTAAAAGATTTTATTTATTTGAGAGAGAGAGAGAGCACAAGGAGGGGGGAGGGGCAGACGGAGAGGGAGAAGCAGACTCCCCTCTGAGCAGGAAGCCTGAGGTGAGAGGTTCCATCCCAGATTCCTGAGATCATGACCTGAGCGGAAGGCAAATACCTAATTGGCTAAGCCACCTAGGTGCCCCTGTAGCTCTGTAACTTTTGAAGTCCGGTAGTGTCAGGTCTCAGACTTTGCGCTTTTCCTTCAATATTGTGTTGACTATTCTGGGTCTTTTTTCTTTCGATTTAAACTTTTAAAATCAGTTTTTGTCATATCCACAAAATAACATTGTTGGATTTTGATTTGGATTGCACAAATCTATAGGTCAAGTTGGGAAGAAGTGACATCTTGACAATATTGAGTCTTCCTGTCCATGAACATGAACTATCTCTCCATTAATTTAGTTTTTCTTTAATTTTGTTCATCAGAGTTTTGTAGTTTTCCTCATATAAACTTTGTAAGCATTTTTTTGGACTTCTACTTGTTTTATTTTGGGTAATACTAATGTGAATTGTATTGTTTTAAATTTCTAACTCCATTTTTTTCACTGCTGGTATATAGGAAAGCAATTAACTTTTGTATACTAACTTGTATCCTGCAACCTTGCTAAAACTGCTTATTCCAGAATTGTTAGTATTTTATACATAGAGATAATGTCATCCGTGAACAAAGACAGTTTTATTTCTTCTTTCCCAATTTGTATCTCTTTTACTTCCCCTTTTTTGTCTTATTGCATTAACTGGAATTTCCAGTACAGTATTGAAAAGCAATGTTGAGAGGCTACCTCCTTGTCTTGTTCCTGATCTTAGTGAGAAAGCTTTGAGTTTCTCACCATTTTGTATGATGTGAGCTCCAGGGATTTTGTACATTTTTTTTTATCAAGTTGAGGAAGGAAGTTCCCCACTTTACTGAGAGTTTTTTTTTTTTTTAATCATGAATGGGTATTGGATTTTGTCAAATCGTTTTTCTGTATTTAGGATATGATCGTGTGATTATTCTTATTCTATTCTATTCTATATTGCATAGAATTAGATTGAGATGGATGGTTTCTTTCCATGTGACTTCCCTCGAGAGCAGTGCATTCACTAGTGACAAAGGCCTATTGGACACTAAACAGATGGAGAGGATCAGTCCCTGAGCTCATGGAGGTAGCATTCTGAAAGAAAGAACACAGCACAGTGAAGCAATGTCAGTGTCTCCTGGGACGAGCGTTTGAGCTCAGGGGATGGACAGAAGGGCCTGGGCGATGGACTAGTTTGTAGAGGGAGATGTTCTCTGAGGAGTTCCTGCGGCAAACCTAAGTGGCAAGGCTCATGGAGCTTGGGAGCAGCACTCCAGGGGAGAGAGCTAGTGAAAGGGGGTGACATGCAGACGTGGGGAGCTAGACGGTGCAGTAGAAAAGGAACATGTGTCCACGGGAGGTCTCAGCAGGACCAGTGTGGGATGCAGGGGATTGCTTAGTTTTTGCTCAGTCCTCCACAGGGAGATCAGCTGAATGGGCAGAGAGGAGCAAAGCTGGGCACGTGGGTGTTTACTGGAAGGGAGTCCAGGAGGGCATTTGGGTTTGGGCATGAGCGAGTAGGAGAGTGGGGCCATTTGTGAAGCTGAACTGGGCAGATCATCTCTGGATTTGTGTAGCATTGTCCCACAGGGTTTTCTTCATTTTCACAGTGGAAAGCAGAGGCCTGCAGAGGCTTCTACAAGTTGCAGCACAGCTATACAACCTTGAGGCTCACTGCGTGTTCTGACACTTGGAGAACCCTGTTTCAGGCGAGTATCCTTAGGAAATGGCTGCAGCTGCACCTGGAACAGCCCCTCCAGCTCACCACCCTGCAGTCAGGTCCTCCCACTGCTGCCACACTGAGGGGCGCAGTATGAGCAAGTTAAAACTGTCTTCAGTTTTCCCCTGTGGAATTGAAATGCCTGAATTTGGGAATGTGGTTTAAGGACCTCACTTCCATTTAAGGAAACCCACACCTTGAAGGAAATGTTCAGGGTAAATTTTGGCAACAGAGTTTCCCAAAGAGATGTGTTAACTTGCCCTGAATGAATGGGCTCCCCCATCTGTGGGGTCAGTCATGATGGACTGTAGAGAGAGCTGTTCTGGAAGAAACAGTTGGCTTGAAATGCCTGATCAGTACTTTGGGGGGGTTCAAGGATATTCTCTTCATCCTGTCTTATTGTGGTGGTCTGAAAAGTCACCATACTCCAGCAGTTCTGTGCGATGTGTGTTCCCCAGTGCAAGAGGAGAGGCTCGCTTTGGCTAAACAGAGCAAGAGGTTGCCAGTCAGGAAGCAAGCACCTGGGGACTGCAGCCCAGAGAAGGCTGGATCAGGGCTGGGAATGGTCCTAGGGGTATGCCAGAAGGGAGAACCCTTCATGAGAACCCTGGCCCTGTGTTCAGTGGTGAGTGGTCTGCCTCCCCTAGGGAGTGCCAGAGTGGATGTGAGAGGACCCCACACCTGCCCCAGGCTGATGCAGAGAGAGGGAGAGACTGACCACTGGAGCTTGGAGGTGAGCTGACTACCAGGCTATGCTCCCTTTGTGACCCCACTGTGACGGTTTGGAAGAGGGTAAAGTTCATTCCCAAGCTGGCATTTGCAAAAGTGAGTAGGGAGGGGAACTTGCATCAAATTTCACACTAGTCAGCCCACCAGCTCGGGGCTCAGCTTTTCTATGTGGCCTGGGCTCCCTCAGCAGGTCCTGGGAGGATGATATCTAGGGTGAGGACACTAGTAGGAGGGGCCACCTTGACTTGAGTTTTGAGCAAGCCCAACAGCAGTGCCAGCCATCTCAGTAAGCCCACCCTTCTTCCACCAACATAAACAAAAGTTCTCAAATGATGTCCATTTACACAGAACACACTTTTCCTAAAATCTTCCCCTCCCAACTAGACTTCTGGCCCTTACAAAGGCCTCATCCATGCACAGAAATAAATTCACCACACATGTTTTTAGCTGTCATGTGCCCTCATCTCTGGCTTCTGGTAAGAATGACAGGAAGATGTGACATTCCCCACAGGTGAACTGGAACCTCCCGGCTGTGTTTGGCCAGACTTCAGTTTGCTTCTTCTAGTTTGGGCACATAACTGGGGCTTCTCGTACTAGCCACGCTCTTGTAGACCCACCACCTGCTCATACACCAGAATGAAGACGATCCAGAGTCACATGACATAAGACCCCAAATAGGCAAGATGGATAATCAAGAACATTCACCATGCCAAAGTCCAGAAAAATGTCATCTTGACCATGCCACACAATCCAAAGATCGCTAAGATCAATGACGACCTAGATGTTGGGATTTCCAATGGGTTTGAAAGGAACCATTATAAAAATGCTTCCACAAGCTATTGCAGTTGTGATGGAATCAAATGAAAGTAAGTCTCAGGACAGAAAGATATAAAAAAGAATGTAATTAACAATTAGAACTGAAAAAATATAACTAAATTTTTTGCAACGCAGTAAATTGGCTCAGTAGGACAATGTAGATAACAGAGGAAAGAGTCAGTACCTTGAAGGTAGAACAACAGAAAGTGTCTCATATGAACAATGGAGAGAAAAAAAATCTACAAAAACAAAAATCTATTCATGTCACAAGAATCCCAGAATGAGAGAAAAAGAAAAGTAGAGATTAAAGCGTATTTGAAAGAAATGTAAAGGAAAAAAAGAAGAATATTTTGAGAAAACATAGCTGATCATCTCCCAAAGTAGACAAAAGACATGAGCCTAAAATTTAAGAAAATGAACAAAACCCAAACAGAGGGAAGCCAAGACAGTCATCAAGACACATGGTATAGACTAAATTCGGTCCCCCATCCCATTCACATGTTTCAGTTCCAACCCCTATGAAACTGGACCTGGCACCTTGGGAGGAACATAGGTTGAGTTAGGTCACAAGGTTAGGACTCTCATGATGGGATTAGCATGCTTATGAGAAGAGACACAGAGAGCTAGCACTCTCCATGCACACCTACAAAGAAAGGTTATGTGAGCACAAAGCCGTAAGGTGGTTATCAACAAACCTCCAGGAGGATGGGCTTCCTCAGAACCTGACCACATTGGTGCCTTATGTTGGACTTCTACCCAGCAGAATTGTGAGAAAATACATTACGGATGTTTAGCCATTTTCTAAACTTAGCATTTGGTGCATTTTTACACAAGACAAGAAAGGAGGATTCATAAGGTATAACACTGGACTTTATCAAGATTAAAACCTTCTGTTGTTGTAAAGATCTTGTTAGGAGGATGAAAAGACAAGCTATAGACTAGGTGAATATATTTTCAAACCACTTATCTGACAAAGAACTTCCATGTATAATATATGAAAAATTAAAACACAACGAGGGGAGAGAAAAAAAAACTATCCAAACAGCAAATGGCCAAAAGTCATGAACAGACATTTCAGCAAAGAAAACATGCAGATGGCAAATAAGCACAAGAAAAACTACACATTAGTTGCCATGAGGGAAATGTAAAGGAAAACCTGATTGAGTAATCACTACTACCTACCTGTTAGGAAAGCTCCTTAATATAAAACAGAGTAAAAACTTCAAATGTTGGAAAGAGCCAGATCTCCTACATTGCTGGTGGGAATGTAAATGGAACAGTCAATCTGGTAAGACAGTTTGACTGGTTATGCAAAAACAAAACATAAATGCGACAACCCAGGAATCACTGTCCTGGACCTTTATCCTCGAGAATGAAAATTTAAGATCCCACAAAACAATATGCCAAATATTCACTGTGGGATTATTTGTAGTCTCTAAATCCCGGAAACAAAAATATCCCTCAAAAGGGGAGCAGATGAACAAACTGTGGCATTTCCAAACTAGGGAGCCCAACTCAGTGATAAAAAGTCATAAAGTTAGGATAACACAAAACATGAATGGATTCCAGGTGTATTATCCCGAATGAAACCAAACAACATCACCGGTCACAGCTGTAGGAGTTCCCTCATGTAACAAAATGCCAATATATCCAAAATGTAAAACACAGGGGTGAATGCCATGGGCAGGGATGGGTAGCATGAAGGAGATCTTTGTGCCGACAGAGTAGTTCCATACCTGGATTGTGCTGTTGAATATATAAATGTCCATGACAAAGTGACAGACCTAGACATGTCCATCATACCACACTGTCAGTGTCCTGGTGCGAATAGTGTTCTGCAGTGATGTAGGATGTTACCTTGGGGCAAAATGAGCCAAGAGTGCCTCTGCGATGGGACATTGCTGTACTATCTGAACCTCTAAATGGACCTAAATGCCTCCCTACCTATAGGATCGCTCTACCTGTCAACACACCTCAGCATAGTTCCCTAAAGCTATCAGTCCCACCCTGGCTCCTGGAAGCTCCAAGCTTCCCCAGGACCCTAATGTGTGGGTGTCAAGCAGCAGTGTGGGAGGCAGGAGGAACCTGGTGCTGGTCTGTGACTGGGCAGGTGCTGGGCTGTGATGTGCTGTACCTAAGGGGCAGAGAAGGCCAGGTGTGGGACAGGACAGAGGCAGGACACAGACTGCTCTCCTGAATCTGCTGTTCTGAGTTTGGGAAGGAACTGACGGGGCAAGGACCTGACTCACAGCCTGCCCTCCCTCCTCTGGACAGCATCCGTCCCCTGGCCTTAGAGATCCCCTCCCCAATCCTGCCGTCTCCTGCATCCTGCTCACACAGCCACCTCCCCAAAGTTGCCAGCATTTTACAGGTGAAGGAATGGTGGCTCAAGGAGTGAATTGCTCTGCTACACACCCCCAAAGTGGGGTCCCAGCACCTCCAAGATCCTGCTGTGTCCAGAAACATGTGTCTGGTAAGTGGGGTCTGAGCAGGTGGCCACTAGAGGTTAGCAGCTCTGGGATCACACTGTGATCCACTTCCCCCTCAAACCCAAGTGACCTGGACTGCACCAGCCTCCCTACTGGCTCCTGAAAGCAGCAGCCCTCCTATAAGTTCAGACACCATCCATCTTAGAGATACTAACCTCTCTCATCCCAAGTCCCCCTCATTTTCACCTTCCCTAAGAGACAGCTTTTTCATGGCTCTAATCAGGTTATGCCCTGGTACTATGAGCAGAGTGCCTTGAGATCCCCCAAGGAACCATGGCTCTAGGCTCTCTTCCACCTCCACTACAGCCACAGGCAGAACCAAGCTCATTGATATCCACAAGGCACTTGAGCTCCCACATCCTACCTTGAGGTAAGGGGACAATCTCTAGGGAGAAGACAAACCTGGAACCTTACTCTCCTCCTTCCTTCTGTCCAATGCATGGCAGAATCTCAGCTCTGCATATTAGAGGTAGACACCTTCCTCCATATCCACAGACACCCGAGTATTCCATATGCACCTGTTCCTACCTGTCTCCTTCTCTTCTTTACTCTGTCCATCCACCCCTCCACAAGGAGGAGCAAGTAGTAATCTGTGTCTCCCCCACCTTCTGCAGTGCTTCTGTGGCTCAGAGCAGAGAGCCCACACTCCAGGCTCCTTACTCCAGTCTATACCTACTTCACCCACAGGAGGAAATCATCCAGAGGCAGGAAATTGTCCCCTGCTTCTGGCCTCCCTCCAGCCTTGTTCCCTCATCTTGTCACATTTACTCTTCAGAGGTCTGCATCACACAGGGACATGCAGTCAGGAAATAGTAGTTCTGGTGACCAGAGTTTGGAACCTTTATGCCAGGGTCCAAACACAAATTTGCCACAGCATGTGTGATGGGGCTAGGGACAAAAATCATTTTTGCAGAAATACCTACATATGGACACTACAGCTTATTTTTTCCTTCCTTCAGAATGCGGATGACCTCAGCAGCTGACCTTGATTTCCAGAAAACAGGATGTCTAAAATTGTTGATGGGGAGAGGAAGGATGTGTTCAGGGTCAGCTCTGCATAATTCACTGACACTTTCTCAGAGCTGTGGAGGCCACTGCCTACCAACTGGAGAATGTGATGACTTACAAGGCACAGTAGTGAGAGTAACCCAGGCTATACATCAGTCACCCAGGGTTGTTTCCTGTACTTATTCTGAAATAATGTTTTTAAGTTATTTAGGCCTCTGAAAAATATTAAAACTCTCACTCCTGGAGATGACCAAACTTTTCCAAGCTCCGCATTTATGGCATCTTGGATGGGAGTGTGCAGGGACATCACCACTTGGATGCCGTTGCCTGGGAGGCAAAAGCTTCCAGCAAGTCCTTGATGTACCCAAAAAATCTCTCTACCTCATAGACCTGAGCCTGCTTCTCACCCCACAACTTGATTTGTTTTTCTATGGTCTCCACCACTCCTTCCAGGATGGAGCACCTCTCCTTCATCTGGAGGACCTTTGCCAATGAGTCCTCTGTATTCAGGGCCTGGGGTCTCTTCTAGAATTCCCTCCAGTCCCCATCTCGTCTCCTGATATGAGTTCTGTTTCAACCCCCCACCTCATCTCCTGCTATGAGTTCTATTTCAAACTCTCCAAACTTTTGGTTTGACTCCGCTTTTTGGCTTGGTATCCTTTCCTCTTGAGGGGAATTCCCAAAAAGACGAGGGCTACCCAGGTGACAAGCCACAATGACCTTAAGCTGAAGTCTATCCCAGGGCACTGGTGACTCACTTGTCCTGGGGTCGCCTTCGTTAAAGGGCTTCCAGTCAGTTTAGTGTTCTAGGGACTTCTTGGCCCAGTGCAGAGCTGAGATGGGGGAGTCATGACCACAGGGCTCCCAGCCAACCTGTGTTCTGGGGACCCAATTGTCCTGTGCTTTATGGGGTGGAGGGTTTTGGGTCAGAGGTCTCCTGCTCAGCCTGATGTCTGAGAGACTCGGCCCAGTGTCAAGCTGAATCAAAAGGCTTGGCGACCCAGATCTCCCAGTTGGCCTGGTGTTCTAGCGACTCAGTTGCCAGCAGTCTCCTCAGTTGAAGGGCCCCCACTTGGAGGGAGTCCAGTCATCCTGTTGTCCAAGTGAGTCCTTTGCCCACTGCCAACCTGAGTTGGAGTGTCTGAAGTTTCCTGTTTGGCCCAGTGTTGTGAGGACTCAATTGCCCTCTGGTTTGTTGGGCTGAAGAGCTCCCAGAGAGAGGACTCCCACTCAGCCCAGTGTCCAGGGCACTCCTTTGCCCAGTGTGCAACTAGCTTGGTGGTGTCATACTCTCAGGGCATCTATTGGACCTGGTGTTCTGGGGAATTCGTTGCCATTTTCTCAACAGCAGTAGAAGACTCCCCTTCTTTGTCCTAGGTTCCAGGTGGCTCGTTTCTCTGGTGATGAGTTGGGTAGGGGGGGGCTTTTGGACTTAAGGCTGCTGCTGGGTCCACCGTCCAGATAATATATTTGTCCACCTCCAGGTCTGGTTGGAGGGGTTTTGGTCAGAGGGCTCCACAAAATCCTGTGTTTGAGAACCTGATTGCCTTATGCTTTTCTGGGTTGGATAGCTTTTCTTCTGAGGGCTCCTTTGCAGTCTAGAGTCCAGGTGATTCATTTGCCCATGCCAGACTGTGTTGGAGAGCTCCTAGCCTAAGTCCTCCTGATGTTCTGGGGACCTGATCACCCTGTGCTTTGCAGGGATGGTGTCCTCATGATCTCAGGGTGCTTGTGTTCAGCCTGGTGTCCAAGCGATTCTTGTGCCCAGTGCTTGGCTATGTTGGAGGGCTCCTCTTCAGAGGACTCTCCCTCAGCCTGGTGTCAAGCGTCCTCTTTTGGGCAGTGTAGAGCTCGGTTGGAGGTTTCATATTCTCGAGACTCCCAGGAGGCCTGGTTTTCTGAGGATTCAGTTGCGCTGTTCTTTGTTGCATTGGTGGGCATGCACTTGGCCCAGGGTCTTGATGATTCCTTTGCCTTGTACAAAGCTGAGATGGAGGGCCCATGGTCCTAAGGCTCCTGGTCACCCTTCTGTGCAGATGACTTGATTGCCTTGTGCCAAGCTTGGTCAGAGGGGGTTTGGTCAAAAGCCTCCTGGCAAGTCTGGTTTTCTGGGGACTTGACTGCCCTATGTCTCTCCCACAAGTAGACAACAAAAAGAAATAAAAGGCATCCAAAAGAGGATGAAGTAAAATTTTCACTGTTTGCAGATGACATGGTACTCTATACAGAAAACCCTGATGATCCCAGCAAATGACTACTAGAACTGATCAAGGAATTCAGGAAATTCTCAGGGTACAATATCAAGGTGCAGAAATCTGTTGCATTTGTATACGCTACAAATGATGCAGGAGAAAGAAAAATTAAGAAAATAATGTTATTTGCTATTGCACTCAAAATAATAAGATACCTAAGAATAAACCTAACCAAAGAAGTGAAAGACTTGTACTCTGAGATTTGATGAGCACCCACATCCACCCTCTATTAGCTGTTGCCCTTTGGCTTTGTAGTTCAGCCTCTCTGAGCTTCAGTCTGCTCATTAACAGGAATAATGCATGGGCCACCTACCTCAGAGCACCATATGGGTTCACGTTAAAGACACATGTGTAGATGTTTCCTGAAAGGTAACCCAGCTCATCATTCAGTTCAAGGCTCCTACACTGAAGGCTTCTTCTGTCCTGAGAGCTGGTATACCTTTCCAGGTGTTTCTGGGCACCTCAGTTCACACCTGGGCCCAAGTTCTCAGCTTTCAGATACCCTCTGACCTTACAAAATTTTCCCCAACATTGAGAAAATCAGATTGTGCAAAAGCTACTTTGTGGTAAATTTCTTTTACATGAACTTAAAACATCTTATGTTTCTAAGACCTGAGACAGGGATTAAATCTAATACCTACAGCAGTTTGGGACACGAATTAAGTTTAAATTCTGAAGTAGAGTTGTTCAGGTCAGCAGGTATGTGCACTTCCTCCAAAGAAACATCTCCTGTGTGTGGCTCCCAGACCCAGAGACCCCCAACGCTGGTAGGCATCACCCTCAGAAAGCTCCCCTGGTCATCCTGCCTACACCCCGCCAGAGCCACACACCCCCAGCCCCTTTCCTGTTTGGCTTTGCCATAGGAGGGCCTTCATGGGAGAGTCTGAGCTAACAACCTCTTGTGCTGATCTTTGTTGACTGCCTGTCTCCCCAGGCAGCGCCGGCTTTGCGTTATTTCCCTGTTTTCCCATGCATCATAATGCATGGCATAAAGTAGGCGCTCAAAAATTATTTGTCACGTGGTGGTCACCCTCCCCCTCATAAAGCACCTTTTTATTCCCCTGCCCAGCCCAGCCTTCTGTGGGCCACACAGATGCAGTACCTGCCCTGTGGGATGCCTATCTATGGCTTCCCACCTGACCCAAGCTAAGAGCACTGCCTGTGACTTTCAAGAATAAAAACAACATCCTCAGAAGGGAGCAGCTGGATTACAGCTGAGTCTGGGAAACCTTGTTTGTCTCAGTGTGAAATAGTCCAAGCAGGTCCAAGACAGCTCTAGAGAAAGACTTGATAAGACCCTGTGTGAAGTAATGAATGTGCTCTGTGTATGTGTTTTGGGGTGGGGATAATGGTGCGCAGAGCAGAAGAGAAGAAATGCCTGAATTCTAAATGAATGGGAAGGACAGTCAGAAGAAGGGTGACCCATCCCTTTACTGTCAAGTAGAGGAATCATGGTTTGGTAGACAGCTTTGACCCAGGCCATGCACGGCTGCAGGCCATAAGGTGCGTTCGCCTGCAGAGTGAAGAGTCTCTTCAGCTCTGTCCCTTGCTAGGATGAGATGCAGGGCAGGGTGGCACCGTGTGGTTGGGGATGCATGCTGTGCACCCAGAGTTCTAACCCTCGTTTCCCCACTGAGTGGGCAGACAAGCCCATCAAGCTTACCATCTTTAGAATGGGGGTGATCATAGCATTATAATGGACTTAAACAGTGTCTGGTAGGGGCACATGGGTGGTTCCATTGGTTAAGCGTCTGCCTTTGGCCCAGGTCATAATCCCAGGATTCTGGGATCGAGTCCCACATCGGGCTCCCTGCTCAGCAGGGAGTCTGCTTCTCCCTCTGCCTCTGCTCCTCCCCCCAACCCCGCTCATGCACTTGTGCACTCTCTCTCTCAAGTAAATGAAGTCTTAAAAAAAAAAAAAAACAGCATCTGGTATATAGTAAGTGCTCAATAAATGTTAGCTATTATTCTGTGATTCTATGACAGAGAGGGATTTTCCTATAAGTAAGAGAAAGAAAGGATTGAGTTTTAATTTTTATGAAATCATTTAAGGAAAAATATCCAATGAAGTTATCTTCAGGGTACTTTGGCACTCAAAAGTTATCACCAGGAAGAAGAATTACAATTATAATTCTGTACTATTTTAAGAGTATAATTGTGTATTTTTTTTGAAAAAATGTTTTGTGGAAGTGCCAAGTCAATAGGCCATGAACTGAACTTGAGTTCAAGGGTCCCCTAGTTTTCCTTATGGGTTCCTCAGAAAAACTACAGAAAACGTCATTGGGGTTCAGTCCCCTAGGGCACCACGCTGGGTAATAGAGTGAGCATTTAGTTCTCAAACTGGTATTCGTGTATCCAGAGACTGCGATCTCCTGAGACCCTGGCCCAGAGGGTTTTGGTGGCCAGCGATGTGGGCAGAATACAACCTCTCCCCAAAGCACAATGTTTAAGTAAGCGTTGGTGGGGTGGGGCGACGGCAACGAACAAGGGAAACAGATACTAGCAGAGTTTCTCAAAAGCTCTGCAACTTTTTTTTAAGAGTTATTCTTTTGAGAGAGAGAGAGAGTGTAAGAGCTCAAGCAGAGGGAGGGACAGAGAGAGAGAATCTCCAGCAGACCCTCCATGGGGCACGGAGCTCCACGCGGGGCTTGGCTCCATCCCACAGCCCCAAGAACGTGACCTAAGCCGAAACCAAGAGTTGGACGCTCAGCCAACTGAGCCATCCAGGAGCCCCTGGAACTAATTTTTTTAAATAATATTTTGAGGCGAAATTCACATACAATAAACCATTTCAGAGCAAACAATTCAGTGGCATTTAGTACAATTCCCAGTGTTGTGCAACCACCAGCTCTGCGTAGTTCCAGAACCTCTCTGTGCCCCACAGTAAAATCCCACACCCATGTAACAGCTTTTCCCCATTCCACCCCCTCTCAGCCCCTGGAACCGCCAGTCTGCTGTCTTTATGGATTTGTGTGCTCTGAATATTCCACATAAGTGGAACCACGGGGTGTGTGACTGTTTTATTGTGCTGAAATACATACAACACACAGTATACGTTCAAACCATCCATCCTTACAGCCCCTTCCATCCTGTGACTCTGAAACTCTGTCACTATTACACAGTGACTCCGACTCTCCCCCCAACCCCTGACTGCCAACACTTTACGTCCTGTCCTCATGGGTGTGACTACACCAAGGGCCTCATATAGTTAGAATCACGCAGTATTTGTCTTTTTGGGATTGGTTTATTTAACTTACCGTAAAGTCCTCAAGATTTTATCCATGTTGTAGTATGTGTCAGAAATTTCTTCCTTTTTAAGGCCAAATATTATTCCATTGCGTGGATATACCACTATTTGTGTATCCATTTTTCTGTTGATGGACATTTGTACTGTTTCCATCTTTTGGCTTTTGCAAATAGTGCTGCTATGAGCATGTGTTTACAAGTTTTTGTGTGTGCAATATTTTCATTTCTTGAGTATATACCTAAGAGTAGAATCTCAGGTTCATATGGTAATTCTATGTTTAACTGTTTAATGAGCCACCAAACTGTTTTCCACAGTAGCTGAACCACTTTACATTCCCACCGGTAATGTATGAGGGTTCCAATTTTTCCACACCCTTACCAACAGTTGTTATTTTCTTTTTCTTTAATTATTATAGTCATTCTAATGAGTATGAAGTGATATTTCATTGTAGTTTTGGTGTGCATTTCCCTAATGACTACTGATGTTGAGAATCTTTTTGCATATTTGTTGAAAAAAAAGTCTATTCAAGTTCTTTGCCCATTTTTAAATTGGGCTGTTTATATTTTTGTTGTTGTGTCCTAAGAGTTCTTTATATATTCTGGATATTAGACTCCTCAGATATATGATTTGCAAATATTTTGTTCCTTTTGCTTTCTTGATAGTGTCCTTTGATGCACAAAATTTTTATTTTTAATGAAGTTAAATTTATATATTTTTTGTTGTTCATGCTTTTGGTATCATATCTAAGAAATTGTTGCCATCTGCAAGATCGTGAAGGTTTACCTTTATGTTTTCTTCTATGAGTTTTATTATTTTTGTACTTATACTCATATCATTGATCCATTGTAGTTAATTTTTGTGTATGATGTGAGATAGGGAGCCAACTTTCCTCTTTTGTATGGGGATATCCACTTTTACCAGCAGCATTTGTTGAAGAAATCATTTTTTCCTTATTGAATAGTCTTGGAACCCAGGTTGAAAGCCAATTGGCTGTAGTTGTATAGGTTTATTTCCGGATCTTCAATCCTTTTCTGTTGGTCTGTATGTCTGTCTTTATGCTAGAATCACAGTTTTAATTACTGTAGTTTTGTAGTGGGTTTTGAAATCAGGAAGTGTGAGTCCTCCAACTTTGTTCTTCTTCTTTAAATTTTTTTATTGTTATGTTAGTCACCACACATTACATCATTAGTTTTTTTTACTTTAAATTTTTTGTTATGTTAATCACCATACATCATTAGTTGGATGTACTGTTCCATGATTCATTGTTTGTGCATAACACCCAGTGCTCCACGCAGAACATGCCCTCTTTAATACCCATCAGCAGGCTAACCCATCCCCCCACCCCCTCCCCTCTAGAACCCTCAGTTTGTTTTTCAGAGTCCATCGTCTCTCATGGTTCATCTGCCCCCCCGATTTACTCCCCTTCATTCTTCCCCTCCTGCTATCTTCTTTTTTTTTCCTTAACATATATTGCATTATTTGTTTCAGAGTTACAGATCTGTTGATTGCTTTGGGAATTATGGACACTTTCACAGTATTAATTATTCCAGTCCATGAGCATAGTACGTATTTCCATTTGCTTGTGTCATCTTTAGTTAGTTTGTTTGTTGGTTGGTTGGTTTTTAATCAAGGTCTGTTAGTTTTCAGAGTACAAGTCTTTCATTTCTTTGGTTAAATTTATCCCTAAAGTATTTTATTATTTTTGGTACATTCGTAAATGGGATTTTTTTCTAAATTTCTCTTGCTGCCACTTTGTTATGGGTGTTCATATTCTTAAACTAATTCTTGCTTCAGTTATGGAAGGTTGGGTGTTTTGAGTATTTTGTCTATTTCATATAGGTTGTCCCATTTATTGGTGTAAAGTTGGGTATGATATCCCCTAGAAGGCTTTCCAGGGCTAAAAGGATCTATAGTGATGCTTCCCTTTTTATTCCTGATATTGGTAATGTGCATTTTCTTTGCTTTATTCTTTTCTTTTAAGATTTTATTTATTTATTTGACAGAGAGCGAGAGAGCACAAGCAGGGCGAGCAGCAGAGGGAGAGGGAGATGCAGCCTCCCCACAGAGCAGGGAACCTGATGCGGGGGATCCCAGGACCATGGGATCATGACCTGAGCCAAAGTCAGACGCTTAACCGACTGAACCACCCAGGCACCCCTCTTTGTTTTATTCTTGTTCATGTCTTGTAAGGGTTTAATATTTAAAAATTACTTCAAAGAACCAACTTTTGGCTTTGTTAATACTTTCTTTATTTCTGTTTTCAGTTTCATTGATTTCTGCTTTTCCGTTCTTCTACTCTGGGTTAAATTTATAACTTTTCACAACAGAAGCTTAAATCACTTATTATAAACCTTTCTGAGAAGTTTTCAAATACATGCATTGAGAACAATAAATTTTCCTCGTGACTGCTCTATTTGCATCCTGCCATTTCCTGCATATTGTTTTGTTTCATTCACTTCCGATATTGTCCAATTCCCTTTATTTAGAATTGTTCTTTAGAATTGTGCTTAATCTCCAAATATTTGAGGACTTTCTATTAGTCTTTTGTCATTAATTTCAGATTTCATTTCTTTGGGGACAGATGGTATACTTGAAATTTATTCAGACGTGTTATAATCTTTTCTTAAAGTTCTGAATATACTTTAAAAGAGCGTGCATTCAGCGGTTGGATGATGTTTCCATAAATATCAGTCAGCCTGAGTGGATTAAATAGTGTTTATATTCTTACTCATCACTTTTGTCTTCTTGCTGTGTTAATTACGGAGAGAAATTTGTTGAAATCTACAACTGTGATTGTCTATTTCTCCTTTTAGTTTTGTTAATTTTTGCTTAATGAATTTTGAAATCGTGTTAGATATACATGTTTAGTATTAAGTCTTTTTCTCAAACTGACTCTCTTATTATTATGTATTGTCTGTCTTTATCCCTGGTAACACTCCCTGTCTTAGAGTTTATTTTCGGCACAATATGTCTTTTTTCCAGTCCCTTTGCTTTTGATGTTTCTGTGTCCTTATATTTCAGTGTCTCTTATAAACAAGACATAGCTGTGTCTTGGTGGTTTTTTCTTTAATCCAGGCTGACAGTCTGCCTTTAAATTAGAGGATTTAGTCTATTTACATTTAGTATAATTACTAATATGTTTGAGTCTAACTCCACCATCTTGATATTTATTTTCTTTTTTTAAAGATTTTATTTATTTATTAGAGAGAGAGAATGAGAGATAGCACGAGAGGGAAGAGGATCAGAGGGAGAAGCAGACTCCCTGCTGAGCAGGAAGCCCGATGTGGAACTCAATCCC